>NW_022602725.1:0-32248 GCF_008692095.1 Etheostoma spectabile | reverse complement strand
GGGGGGGGTTATTGCGCGGAAAGGAGGGGAAGGGGACGGGATGAGGAGGAGGGAGAGGCGAGCTAGCCTCCGTTTGTTTGACAATACTTACAATAATTCGACGTGATGTCACCAACATCTCTTAGAGCACCTTTAACAGGGCTAACGTGACACTCATTAACAAATACAGCAGTTGTCAACACAATATAGCGCAAATGTAGACTAAAATCAGTGAGTAGAGGGACCACATTAAAGACATTCTATTCAACTACCTAAGGTAAACAATGAAAAAAACCCGCTCTCTGACTAATTGACAGTACTTCTGGTCTTTACAGTTCATTTTAGCCGAGAAAAGGTGATTGGGAGCCGGGTAAAGGGCACGGCAAGGGTCGCAGGAGAGTTCAGCTGACCAAAGGTGACTGTCTGCAGCTACAACACCAAAACGACTAACGTTAGTTAAGATTAGAAAAAAGGGTAACAGTTTACTTGAAGTAAGGTCTTGTGTTTTACCCTTAACTCCTTCAGGGACATGAACTCCGCTCCCACCGCTTGAAAGCCCTGTGTTTCACTCTTCTACATCCATGGTGAAAAGGCATATATTATAAGATTGATTTTGGATATTATTAATCGTGAGATTACTCACACAAAGATTTGATATTGAAATAGAGTATCCATTATTTAACCCAGCCCTAGTGTATAACAGGCAATTCAGATACTGCTGTTAAACTGCTCTCAGAGCGAGCTCGCATTAAAGTAAAAGATTGAAAACATGGCTAAACAGCAACTTACAATAGTCTCTATATAAATCATTTTCAGGTTTGTTCATTTTCAAGTGTCGGGAGTCTGGGTATTGGTATTCATACCTGAAGCTATTTAAGCATCTTAGATGATGCAACACTGAAGTTGTCAGTCGTTATTGGATTGGCTGGGTCTCATTAGATAAAAGCCAATGTGAATTATGATGTGTCATGGTCATACATCGGTCACTATGGTGTCTGGTGACTGACACTATATAACAGTGAGATGCTTGATAACCATGAGAAAATGTGTCTTATTGTCTATTGTATTCTTGAGTGCAGTAAGAATCATAAATACCATATTTTTAATAAACAT
The DNA here is from genome assembly GCF_008692095.1 of Etheostoma spectabile. Lineage (NCBI taxonomy): Eukaryota > Metazoa > Chordata > Actinopteri > Perciformes > Percidae > Etheostoma > Etheostoma spectabile. Next base: position 31,156 of record NW_022602725.1, on the reverse strand, counting down.
AGTTATTCTACAATACTGCAAAAACTATTTTGGAGGTATTTTGGTAAAAATCTTGGCTGTTTCTTTTCCTTTGGAATTTTCTTTAGGTCATTGAATTCTAAAAGATCTTACTCTAGCCAGCAGCTGTGTTGAACTTCTCATGCTAATATTCCCTTTCTAACTGCTGCTGCACAATACACACAAATACATACACTGATATATGATATACAGTGGTGTGAAAAAGTGTTTGCCCCCTTCCTCATTTCCTGTTCCTTTGCATGTTTGTCACACTTAAGTGTTTCGGAACATCAAACCAATTTAAACAATAGTCAAGGACAACACAAGTAAACACAAAATGCAATTTGTAAATGAAGGTGTTTATTATTAAAAGGTGAAAAAAATCCAAACCATCATGGCCCTGTGTGAAAAAGTGATTGCCCCCTAAACCTAATAACTGGTTGGCCACCCTTAGCAGCAACAACTGCAACAAGCGTTTGCGATAACGTGCAATGAGGCTTTTACAGCGTCCTGGAGGAATTTGGCCCACTCATCTTTGCAGAATTGTCCTAATTCAGTTACATTAGAGGGTTTTCGAGCATGAACGGCCTTTTTAAGGTCATACCACAACATCTCAATAGGATTCAGGTCAGGACTTGGGCTAGGCCACTCCAAAGTCTTCATTTTGTTTTTCTTCAGCCATTCGGTGGTGGACTTGCTGGTGTGTTAGGATCATTGTCCTGCTGCAGAACCCAAGTTCGTTTCAGCTTGAGTACACGAACAGATGGTCGGACATTCTCCTTCAGGATCTCTTGGTAGACAGCAGAATTCATAGTTCCTTTTATCACGGCAAGTCTTCCAGGTCCTGAAGCAGCAAAACAGCCCCAGACCATCACACTACCACCACCATATTTTACTGTTGGTATAATGTTCTTTTTATGAAATGCAGTGTTCCTTCTATGCCAGATATACTTGGACACACACCTTCCAAAGAGTTCCACTTTTGTCTCATCGGTCCACAGAATGTTGTCCCAAAAGTCTTGGGGATCATCAAGATGTGTTGTGGAGAAATTGAGACGAGCTTTGATGTTCTTTTTGCTCAGCAGTGGTTTTCTCCTTGGAACTCTGCCATGCAGGCCATTTTTGCCCAGTCTTTTCCTGATGGTGGAGGCATGAACGCTGACCTTAACTGAGGCAAGTGAGGCCTGCAGTTCTTTGGACGTTGTTGTGGGGTCTTTTGTGACCTCTTGGATGAGTCGTTGCTGCGCTCTTGGGGTAATTTTGGGCGGCCGGCCACTCCTGGGAAGGATCACCACTGTTCCATGTCTTCGCCATTTGTGGATAATGCCTCTCACTGTGGTTCGCTGGATTCCCAAAGCTTTGGAAATGGCTTTATAACCCTTTCCAGACTGATAGATCTCAATTACTTTCTTTCTCAATTGTTCCTGAATTTCTTTGGGTCTCGGCATGATGTGTAGCTTTTAAGGATCTTCTGGTGGACCTTACTGTGTCAAGCAGCTCCTATTTAAGTGATGCCTTGACTGTGAACAGGTGTGGCAATAATCAGGCCTGGGTGTGGCTAGAGAAATTGAACTCAGGTGTGGACAACCACAGTTATAGTATGTTTTAACAAGGGGGGCAATCACTTTTTCACACAGGGCCATGATGGTTTGGATTTTTTTTCACCTTTAATAATAAACACCTTCATTTACAAATTGCATTTTGTGTTTACTGTGTCTCAAAGAATTGATTTCAAAGTACTCTTGCTAGTTTATAAATCCCTTAACGGTTTAGGTCCAAAATACATTTCTGATCTGCTACTACACTATGACCCCCCCAGACCTCTCAGGTCATCTGGGACAGGTCTACTTTCTGTCCCCAGAGTCAGAACTAAACAGGGTGAAGCAGCTTTCAGTTTCTATGCTCCTCATATCTGGAATAAACTACCAGAAACCTGCAGATCCGCTGCTACTCTCAGTTCTTTTAAATCAAGGCTGAAGACCTTTCTTTTTGATGCTGCCTTTCTTTAAATGAATGCTCATTTCTTTAAATTTCTTATGCTGCACTGTAACTTTTATTCTTGTGTTTTATGTGTCCTAATGTTTCTATTTTGTTTTTAACTGTCTATTCATGTGTTTTATTGGTTTTTAATGCTTATGACTTTTAACTGTTTGTACTTGTGTTTTATCTGTTTAACTGATTTTGTGTAAAGCACTTTGAATTGCCCTGTTGCTGAAATGTGCTCTACAAATAAAGCTGCCTCGCCTTGCCTTGCCTTTACTTGTGTTGTCCTTGACTATTGTTTAAATTGGTTTGATGTTCTGAAACACTTAAGTGTGACAAACATGCAAAGGAACAGGAAATTTATTAAGGGGGCAAACACTTTTTCACACCACTGTAATGGCCCTGTTTACTGACTGACAGGCTGGGGGTTGTAGGGAAGGGTTTGAGTGTAGAGGGAGTTAGGAAGGGTTTTTATTTTGTGTGGGTTGTAAAATGTTCTACAAAATGTAAGTAAATAAGATAAATAGGTAGCCTTTCAGCTCTCTGGAACTCAGAAACATGCTGTGTTTGCTGGACTTACAGCTGCAAAGAGGATGACTGCAACCTGTTAGAAACCGCCACACAACCCACGTAGACCCTTTCCTTTTAAGATGTGGTTTTTTTGGAACTCTCTACGGCGCGGATTAATGGTGCCCTAGGAAAGACTCTGGACATGTGACTCTGTGAGGTCTTCTAACTTGCTCAGGTGTTTGGTCCCTTGTCTTGTGTCTGTGTGTGTGTTTGTCTGTTTGTGTATGTGTTTCTCCGTGTGTTATTTTGTCTCCCTTCCTCCCGTCTTTGATTATTATTTATTTTCTTTCTTTTTTTGGCCTTGGGACAAGGCCTTTGTCTTTGTTTCTTAAATATGTAAAAAAAAAAAGAATAATTAGATAATATATAACAGATAAGATAATAGGTATGGACTTAGTTTCACAACTGAAATTAATTTTTTGTTTTACAAAGAGGAAGTACAGAAAAAAGGTACCGTTTGGGTTACGATACGTGTAATAGAGGATTTTTAGGATAGAGGAATTGATTACAGGTGTGCCTCGGGATGTTGGCTTGCACTTTGGTGTCTCTTGGGCACAAAACGTTTGAAAACTACTGGTATGAAGAACATTTTCAATGCCAGATTTCTTATTTAGGTCCCTTTATAGACCTTTTTTATGATATACTGCAGTCAAATATAGCGCAGCTATACAGTCGTATGAAAACAAACCTGGTGATGTAGGCCTCGGAGATCCTGGTGTCAGAGGGCGAGCTGATGTCTTTTCCCGAGCATTTATCTTCTACAGCGTGGCCGCTGCTGGCCTCGCTGTCAGCCTTCTGACTCAGAGTGTCTGAGAAGTTGTCATCTCTGGGACACAGAGACAGAGTGACATTGAGACATGGAAAGAGCAAGAGGAAGTGACAGAAAGAAAAAAAAACGAGAAATCAGCAAATCAGTCGATCTTTCATATTTGCACCGTTCTTCAATGGCAGCATTTGATATCAGTTCCTGTGAGTCAGCATGCCCCCCCCCCCTCCCAAAGTCAGATGAGTCATGTTCCTCAGCCTCTCTGTGTTCCGGTGATATACTGTGACACACACGCACATACCCACACTCACACACAAGCCAGCTGTATGGGTTTCAGTGGGGTGTATGACTGGATACTGAGCACAGTTGGTGTCTGTCAGGTGGCCGTAATCAGAGCTACTGCACTGCAGTGCTGCCTCTGATGTGTACTATCCCGTATTAAACACACTTATTTAAGGTATCCACATGAATGCACACAGACGGAGGCAGAGCAAGGACGAGCACTTTTCCAAAGCAGAGGCACCAGTAAACAAATTTTACACAAGAAAGTTTGAACAAGACAGTCGAGTCTTGAGAGAGACATCCTGTGCTAAAGGGGCCTCTCAGATGTCTCTCTGCATGTTTTATTCTGGACTATTTTATGGGACAAGTGAAGATCACAACCCTGTGTGCTCTTACACTCCTGAGCCTGCTCTGTTTGAGTAGAGAGCAGGATGTTACTACGCTCGGGGACAACCTGAAAAGCTGTAAATCCCCCTGCTCTTTCATTAACTAAGAGGACACTCCATCAGCTGTGCCCCTTCTGGTGAATTATTGATAGTGGCACACTGACGGGGAAAAGAACAGAAGAGGAAAGAGAAGAAGGCATTCTAAATGGCCATTTTGTCAGCCTGCTACTAAGTGATTGGAGTGATTCTGTTCCCGTCCTAACGAGACAGTGAATCCAGTCCATTAGTGGCGAGCAGTCGCCATGGCAGTGTGTGTGCTTGTTAGTGCTGAGTATGGCGAACAGTGACAGAAGGGCTGGTTGAGGACCCTGGAGGTGGAGAATGCTTCACAGAGCGGGGACAACAGCAGCATTCAGGACAAACAAAGCTGAAGGTCCTCTATGCAAACAAAGCTGAAGGTCCTCTACGCACGATCCTACAGCCAACTGATGGCCCGCGGCCTCTTATAGAGCAAAGTCAACAGGGACAAGTGTGTTGTTTAACCCGCAGGGATATCACGAGGGAGAGCTGAAGGACTGTTCCTCAGACCACCACCCAGACTCCGAGTGGAGCTGGTAGTAGTTTAGGAGTAGGAAGCAACATTTCCCCAGTGTCCCACCTGTACGATTCTTTTTTTTAAGTGTGTGATAATAAGAAGGAGTTTTGAGTCTACAGCAGTGCTTGCAGCTCTGTGAAGCTGTACTGAGGCACAGGGGGGCTTTGAGCTAAATGCTAACATCAGCATGCTAACTTGCTCCCAGTGACAATGCTAGCCTTAGACTTAGACTTCTCTTTATTGATCCTTTTGGGATGACTCCCGCAAGGAAACTGAAAATTCTAGCAGCAGTTTTAGCAAGAAAATAAATAAAATATTTAAAATATTAAATAAAAAATAGATAAAAAAGACAGTATAAAGACAACAAAATAACAATAATAACAACAATAACAACATTTGTCAAATAAACAAAGAAAAGACCATAAATTATTATTAAAGTGCCAGTGTTAAGTCCAGTGTTAAAGTGATAAAGTGACCAGGTGTGAATTTAAGTCCAGGTGTGCATGTATGTATGTATGTATGTATGTATGTGTGTATGTATGTATGTATGTATGTATCTATGTATGTATGTATGTATGTATGTATGTATGTATGTATGTATTGTCCTCTCTGCCCTGTTTCCTGCTCCCCCCTAGTGAGGAGTTGTACAGTCTGATGGCATGAGGGACAAAGGAGTCCTTGAGTCTGTTGGTCCAACACTTGGGAAGGAGCAGCCTTCCACTGAACCGGCTCCTCTGGGTGCTGATGATGGTGTGCAGGGGGTGGCTGGCATTTTCAGTAATGTCCAGCAGTTTGTCCAATGTCCTCCTCTCTGCCACCGTCACCAGTGAGTCCAGCTTCATGCCGACCACAGAGCCGGCCCGCCTGATCAGTTTATCCAGCCTGTGGGTGTCCTTCTTCAATATGCTGCCCCCCCAGCACACCACCTGTAGGCTGCCTGACACTGCCCGATACCTCCAGGAAACCCGGTTTGTTCTACGCATACACTAAGACTGTTGAGATTAGGCATTGGCCTGGAATGGTTTCATTATATAATTCTTAGTATTTATTGTTATATGTTGGTGGCTTTAATATTTAGTTTTAGTAAATAATATTCATAGTAAGTCAAATTCTTATTTGCTTATATTTCAGAACCCCATTCAACTTCAAATGTAACGTCAATTACAACTTCATAAATAATTTCATGTTGGAGTTGTTTTCAATAGTTTTTACAAGCCTATTGCCTATATTTTTGTAATATAATAAACATGGTTGCACTGTTTGAAACTATTTCAGCTTGTGTAGGCCTATCAGTGCTTTCTGAACATATTAAACACACTTTTAAAAATACTGTGATAATACTGAAAACCGTGATCATTTTGGTCCCTATAACCGTGAGGTTAAATTTTTATAACGTTACATCCATAATCTGCCGTTATTCAGCCTTAAAGCATACTCTCATCCGCTTGATGCTAATTGGATACATTCATGCATTACTTACTCATATCTTAAATAATGCTCAATGAAAAACACTCACATGTCTTGGACCACAATGTACTGGTGTGGAACCAGGCCATCGATGCCATTGTGCCGTCCCTCCCACCAGTCTTCTGATGCCCGCTGATACAGCAGAAGGGAAGCTCCCTTCTTGAAGGACAACTCTCGGGAGGAGCGCCCAACGTAGTCAAACTTGGCAATGGCTTCAATGGGCTCGCCCTCTGTCAACAGAGAGAGGATTAGGCAGGTCAGTTATGTCAAACAGGGCAAAGACCTCAAGTAGAGACAGCTCTTATCGGAGGTGCAGACATTTTTAATGATTGATACAAGTGGCCCAGTCTTAAGAAATAAAAAATCGTAGTCCGGAAAGATAACACATGCACTTAAATACATGTTGGCTCTGATGGAGGAGAGTCTAGTAGGGCTGCACAATTAATCATCATCATCATCATTGTCATTTCATAGCACGCTACATTTTTTTTTGGCAAAGCTAATCTACCGCTCCGTAAACCACTGTCTGATCATGTGCCAGTCAGAGTTGATCCCTGCACCGTGCAGCTTAGTTTCTAGATGTAGACAGTCACAGGGGACAGAGTAACGTGAGGGAAATTCCACAACAGATAGCAGCCATTCCTTGGTCACAGGGTTTACCAGTTTACCAGTAAACGCAACATTGTGTCAGACTACAGCAATGACCAGTGCTAGTTAGCGTCTGTGAGCTCGCCTGTGTTTGGATCTCTCCTCTTACTCCCCGCGCAGCCCCGCCCCCATTCACTCACACACGGCTCCCAGCAACATGGACAGACATAGCAGGTCCACACTTCGGACATTTGTCCAGAGTTTTAATTGTTATTAAGCATGAGAGGCAAACCTGTATTTATATACCAGTGTTTCCGCAGGTAACTCTGCTATTGCAATATGGACGCGAAAGCAGTTATAAATAGCCTATGTGACAATAAAATTTGTCTTGGTTAAACTCAACAAATAATCGTGATTATTAATGGGGATCTCAATATTGATCAAAATAATTGTGATTATCATTTTGGCCATAATCGTGCAGCCCTAGAATCTAGTCAGGTCTAATACTGGCATGTGTCTGCTAGAGGAGGCTCCATGTGCACAAACTGTGCACATGGAGTTAAAGAGTGCTGAGCCAGTTGGTTGTTTAAGTTGTAGTTAATAGTAACCTGGGTCTACAACACCAGGCCAGGGCAACAACGATATTTATAGAAGCTGTTGAGAGGAGATCTATATGACTCAGGGGCATGCCTGCCACTGTATGGATCATTAGACTGGGTAGATACCTACTCAATAACTGTACAAGTAGAGCCTGGGATCAGTGACATGGGAAATAAACACGGGAAAGACCAGGGAAAGTTCTTCCAGACAGTAATAACCAGTGGTAGATTCAGTAGTATTTCAATGTGATATTATAATTAATTTTTTGTACTGATTGCTCTTTCTTAGTCTATTATTTTGAACATCAGTCTTATATTGATGTCTGTGCTAAAGAAAACATCTGTGTTTTCAACGACAGATACAGTCGATTTCAAAAGGTACAAGTCTCCAAGCCAATATGCATGCACTACAGCAACACAGGTCTAAAAATAGCATCTTTATTCCTCCCTCACTCCTACTCTGCCCTCCTCCTATCTCACTTTAAGTCACACAGACCCCCCTGGACAGACGTAGCCTCACCCTAACACAGGCTCACTATATACACTGGGAACAGAGTAAATGGCTAAAGCTTGTATCGGCTGAGAAAAGCCATCATGGTATATCTCTCACAGTTATTCCCTGAGGGGCAGAGAGGCCAAGTGAGAGAGAAAATAGAGGCGTAATTCTGAGCAGAGTAGAGGTTTCTTCATTTCTCTCTGTGTCCTATTTAACCTCATTTACTTCTATTATATATATTTTTTTCCAACCTTTAATCTCAAGAACACCTTCCTTGCTTCACTTGGGTTGTTAGGATTGACTGGGTGGATGTGATGTGGCTCAAATAAAATGTGACAAGCTGGAATTCACGGTCTGAATTAATTGGGCTGCACTGCAGCGGACAAGGCTGTTAATAAAATTGATGGAGCCCTTATAGGTGCAGAGTAGGGCTGCACGATTATGGCCAAAATGATAATCACGATTATTTTGATCAAAATTTTGATCGCGATTATTCTCACGATTATTTGTTGATTTTAACCAAAACAAATGTTAACGTCACAGAGGCGTTTATAACTGCGACAGGGAGTGTGATGGACGCTACTCACAGAGAGACGGCTGACTCATTATGAACGGGTCCAGCACGGGTTGAATGGCGGGAACACACGTCGTATGTATGAAACGTCTGTATCGTCACTGCACTGCATTTTTATGAACTATGATGTTCTGGCCATGGGTCACATCTCTTGTCCTGGTCCAGCAGCTCCGTCTCACGCTGTTACTCTACCAACTGAAGTTAGTTGCATTCAATAACTTCTTCTGTGTTCTTCGCCGTGGCGGCCGCGATAGCAGAGTTACCAGCGGAAACACTGGTACAAACACAGGTTTGCCGCTCATACTTAACAATATACAGCAGTGTTAATAAAAAATTAAAACTGTAGACAAATGTCAGAAGCGTGGACCAGCGGCCGCTGTGTGGCCGGGCTGCGCGGAGAGTAAGACAAGAGATCCCACACGAGCACGGCTTTACAGACGAAATGGGTAATGTAACACAAAATTAAACCTTAAAAACCTTAATCCATAAAAACAACATTGCAGCGGATGCGAGGACATTAGCACCGGTGCGTCCTAGAGGAGCTAACAGCTAACAGACGCTAACTAGCTAACAACTAACAGACGCTACTAGCACTACTCACTGCTGTTGTCTGAAAAACAACAGACGGGACAAATGTTGTTTACTGGTAAACTGGTAAACCTTGAGTTTTCCTCCCGTTACTCTGTCCTCTGTGACTGTCTACATCTAGAAACTAAGCTGCAATGGGTGCAGGGAACTACTCTGACTGGCACATGATCAGACGGGTTGACGGAGCAGTAGATTGGCTTTGCAAAAAACCCGGAGCGTTCTATGAAATGACGTTTTAAAAAAATTAATCGCTCTATCACGCAAATTTGATCGTGGGAAGTCAAAATCGTGATCGCGATTAAAATTCGATTAATTGTGCAGCCCTAGTGCAGAGGATTTCTCTTCCTCTCCATCTTTCACTTCGACCTATCCATCCATCCATCCATTCTACAAATGTTTATCCACACTCACTCACTCACTCACTCACTCACTCACTGACACACACAGTGTGAAGGCAATAATCTCAAATCTCAGCGTGGTAAAGGATCCCCTCTGTCGTGTTGTGCAATTATAACTGAGAATCGCTTCAGACCCAACCACCCAAACTTACACATGCACGCTCACGCTGCGACTGGAGTAAAAGAAATGTTGAACCGTGAGAGCTGGAGGCCTGTGTTGTAAGAGATACGAACTGTCAGATGTTTTACACAACAGTGTCGCAGAGTCGGGGTGGATGTTGCTCCACATCCATGTTTATACATAGAAATAGGGGAGCAGAAGCCTGGTGTGAGATATGGTTAGGATCAGTACAATAGGAGAGGGTATGAAACGCTTTTTATTCCTTTTTTCCTCTCTTTTCTCTGAGGACAAATATTAATCTCAGATGAAAGCTGCTACAAACAGAGCAGAAGACTTCAAGCTGGACTTAAAAAGATGAATGCAGGCTAGATGCAGCTCTTTATGGGGAAAAGGGACAGTACAATAAACAAAATACACTTCCCTTTATCAATATACAGTAAGCCTGGCAGCCTAGGACACTTGACAACAAGGACATTCTGCTACACTCTTGTGTGATAGCGATATATAATCAATGTACCAGTTAGTTCACCTTTGACCTTTTTTTTTTACCAGCAGATAGAACAACAATGTATTGATTGACTGACAATATGCCGATGATCAGCAGATGTAATGTTTACCATATTTACCATCGTTTTTTGCCAGTTTGCACAAAACACAAAGGGCAGGTGAGGCTGATGTAATTGTTTTTTAGGTTACGGGTCATAAACAAACATATGGGAGACACTAAAGTTTTGACCTGATGATGGCGCTATATAAAAAGGAAGGGGATCAAAAGTTACAGTTGGGAAAACATGGATGTTTGTGCCAAATTTCCCAGAATAAGTGAAAACGTTGACCTCATGGTGGCGCTAGAGGAAAAGTCAGGAGATCACAAAAGTCTGTAGGCTTCATCCTCTGTGGACCATGAATGTCTGTACAAAATTTCGTTGCAAATTAAATGACTTTCTGCTTATCTTTTGGTTAACTGGATGCCAGTTCTGTTACTTAAATGTAATGCTAATACACGAGAGCCGCAAACTGGGACTATACTTTAAAAAAAAGCAACAATCACTTAGCTTTACTTTTAGGGTGTTCTCTGTTTAAATCTGGCCAGTCCACATCATCTATCTAAGCTAATGAGCTCTAACACACGTGGGGGGGCTGCGCCCATGAGGCAGGATCATTTCCGGACAGCTACTTAGACCAACATGTGGAATGGCTTTACTCCTCTCTGTCTGTCTTGTGCTCACTTACTTTCAGAGCATAAAGGGCAAACACATGTAAAGCCTGGAGAAGCGAGTGAACGCAGTTCACAATACAGTATAACTGGCATATAATAAACGTCTGCTGAATCAAGTGCTGGTAACCAAACAGGAAAGGGGGTTTGCTTTTGTGTCTGAAATCCAAATGAGGTCATGGGGATATAAAAATAACTGACGACAATAACTTGACCACAGTTCAAGACTCCGCAGGGAGGGACTCAAGTCAGTGAGGACATCCTCTTAGTCCGCTCAGAGAAGCTTGTGGAACAAAACCATGATAGCAAGGGATTTCTGGAAAACATAATCTTCCATTAATTACTCAAAGAGTTGCTTGCTGTCATCTTTGTTTTACAGGGGAATCCTCACAGAGAGAGCCTTCCTTAGCTAATCAGAAGTCCTTTTTAATTAGGAAGGACATCATGATGATGACTTTGATTTGAAAGCAGAGTGATTAACAGCCTGTGTTGGGAAGGATATTTTCAAAATGTACTCAGTTACAGAACACGGAATACATGCCCAAAACTGTAATTTGTAATGTATTCCGTTACGTTACTGAATCTGAGTAACGTATTCTGAATACTTCGATTACTTCCACATTGAAATGCCTTTTATAAGTGTAGGAATGCGGCCATAAAATACTGCTTAGTAAACATGCCTATTCTGGTGTGTCCTTCTGTTCCAACTGGCTGAATGTGTACACGAACAAGCAGATAAATCTAACAGCAGTCTTGCTCCCACAAGCTAATTTTAGCTAACGTTTAGCTAGCATGTCAAATGGGACTAGTCAGTCTTTCAATGGCTCTGGGGCTAGTAAATCAGCACATAGGAGAATGTAAAGTCGCGTGTACACTAATCAGGTACCTGATACAACTATAAAATAGCAATGTGACCAGAAAAACTACAACAAGACTACCCTTGGCTAATCAAAAAAAGTAACTTACTTTAAGAGGCTTTAGCTGCTGAAAGGAGGTTGGTTGCTGGCAAGCAGAGGTTACACTGCACAGTTATATTTTGTTCTCCCTGTTCTTTATTTAATGCAAAATGCTGTTTGAATTTCCAAGACAGAAACGCAGTCCTGCCCTGGCTCTGTTGTGCCGGTTCCGGCTCCTTCTCTACCTCTATCAGTGATCACGCAAAAAGCTCATTTTTTTGTTTTCATATTAGGGCTCCTGGGAAATGCATGGAGTTGCCTTAATTTATTTGGATAGTGAATAAACTTGAGAAAGAGAAGTTTTGTCATGTAATCCATTGATTGAACTATTTCAATAGTAACTGTAACTGATTACGGTTACTAGTAATTTGTATTCTGAATATGTAATGCTGGATAATGTATTATGTTACTCCCCAACATTGTAAACAGCTGATGTAATGAGACCAGATCTACCATATTTCCATAATCTCTCTATGGAGACTGATGACGCATCGGTGACAGGGAGCCCCTAAAATCATCTCTGGGTGTAAGACAGGATTGGGGCAGTTGTCACCATGGAAACAGGTTTAGGGAAGTCTGTTACTAAGGTAAGATATGAAGCCTCAGCTCAACTATAGGTTGACTCTTTTTGTCTCATAGTGACTACATCTTGTCAGCTCTCCGTCACGAATATTAATCACTTTTAAATGAGCAGGAAGTATTATTGTCTTTTTTTGTTGCTTTTTTGCTGGATATTAACAGCAATGTCTCTAACTCACAATTTGATTTAGCTCAGACCAACTGGTATTAATTTCACTCAAAGAAAGGACCACATGTACAATCACACAAATGCTCAGTTCCCGCCATGTCTGAGAGAAGTCTATTTTATCCTCCAGTGGCTACACGAGCCGGGTGGTTTCTGTATTTCTTCATATTTCTCTTGGACACATGGAAATGTAGTTAAATGTAAAGTAAAACAGGCCATATAATATTTGGAAAGCTATTTAATACTGACACTTTTGACACGCACTCCATACATTTGCTATTATTTTTCAAATTACTGGGAAAGAATTAAGGGAATTGAACATTTTTAACCCAAGACTGTGACCCTTAAAAAACAAGACTTCTCTCCCAAAAAGGTCCAGTTGGTGTAGACCACCCATGAATTACTAAAAGGGGGATGTGAAAGTGTCCCGAGGCCCAGAGAGAGAAGCAAAATCATTAGAATATGAATGGCGGTCCATCACTGTGAGCCCAGTTCCTTGGCCCTTCAAGGTTGCTGCTTTTAAATGGCTGAAAGGCAGGATTAGCTGCAGTGAGATGCAGCGAGCTGGATTCAACCCTCACAGCACCGCAGACACAAGAGAAAGTTTCAATATGGACATGGCGTTTAAGCAGAGAACAGAAGTTTAATTTATGAGTGAGTGTGTGTTTCTTGAGAATTAAGTTAAATGCATGTAAAGTTAAATGAATGTTTACAACATAACATTTATGTTTAAAAATGGAATTTGGTGGAAAACAATAGTGCAAAAAGGCCCATATCAATGAGATCACCCAGTTTTATGTACATACAAATTTGCATAGTTACTCACCATCCTCGCTGGTGTGTGTCTCTGTCCCTCCCTCATTTTCTACTTCCTCCAGGGCTCCATGCTCACTGTAGGGGCTTTCACTGTGGTGGACAACAACAACAATGCACACTGTCAGGGTCACAGCCAAATCAGGGTCAGGGGTCAAGGGATAGTTTCATATGAAACAAAAAGCCTGTATCCTTTCCTTCTTTTTCTTCCAGGAAACAGAATTAGCAAATTTCAGTGATGTAAATGGACTGTTCTTATATTGCGCTTTTCTAGTCTCAACGACTACTCAAAGCACTTTTACATAGTAAAGGAACCATTCACACATTGTGGCCGAGGCTGCCATAGAAAATGTCTATTTCATCAGATAGACACACATTTACACTTCGATGGCGCAGCATCGGGGACAACTCAGGGCTCAGTGTCTTGCCCAAGAACACTTCGAAATGGGTCAGGGATCGACCCATCAACCTTCCGATTGGCAGGAAACCACTCTACCAATGAGTCACAGCCACCCCTGATGATAACAGGGATGAAGGGAGGTTTGTACAATGAATAGACGGAAGGCGGAAGTTCAAATGGCGGTCATCATTCTGAGAGAAGCTTAGATCCTCCATCTGTGGTTCGACCTCCTTAAGTAAATGGTCTTCTTCTGGCATGGTGTTGAGAAAGCTGGTGGTAATGCCACACACACACACACACACACACACACACACACACACACACACACACACACACACAGATTACCCCTGCCAGGATCTAAGCGTCTCCTCCCCTGCTAGCATGTCACTAGTAGCCTCCTCTCCCTGCAAGGAAGGGAGGAAGCCAAGACAACAAATCTCCCCAGGGCATCGTGCGCGTTGCCGGGGGGACATGGTCGTGCTGAGACGGGTGATTATCCCTGTCAGCCTGTGATGATGTGGGTGCATAGAAAAGGAAAAACAAGTAATAAGCACTGCTTACATAAGTGGAGCTCGCAAAGGGCCTAAGGTAGGACTCAGGTCTGTTTAACTTCAGTATGTGCTGCAATTCACCTCAAACCCTTTCCCTGCCAGGTGACCCCATCTTATTCCTCCTGCCCCTGATCGCAATTCAAATGATTGTTTCAGCCTGTTTCACTAAAAACAAAAAAAGAGTCCACCGAGTAAAGTCAGTGCTGAAACACACTCTCCCCTGTCATGTTCCGTAACCACAGATTCGTAATTGGTGAGGGTAATTACTCATATCAACGCCACTGACATACTTCTGACACAGCTGCAGCGTTGAGAGAACATGCATACCTGCATGTTGAGTGAGTCCCTAATGAAGGAGGTTTGGATGCGTGCCATTCATGGTCAGAAAAAAGGGATAAAGACAACCACCAGTGTCTGTCTGACTCTCAAGCCTACATGTCGTAGAGGAAATCTGTGCAGCTGCATGAAGTGATCTCATCAGAATGCCTTTCATCTCCCCTTTTAATCCTGGATAACCCACAGCTTCACTGTTAAGACACCGGTGACAGGGTGGTCTTGTAGCTCGAAGATCTAAGGTTGATTTGCGTTAAAGCCATTTGAGTCTTTTGAACAAGATATTGAACCCTGACCTGAACAGGTACCTAATGTTTGAGGAATTAATCAGCTAAATGCATCACTCCTCACCAGTAGTCTCCTCCAGCCATACACTTCTCATAGATGGGCCCATCCAGTTCTTTGGCATCAGGAAAGATGGTCTCATGGTGGATGATAATGGTCTTGATGATCTCATTGACGTGGGCCTGGCAGGAGACCTGGTCCTGGCTTTCTGGCGTGGGCATGAGCGTGGGGCCGAAGCATATGGCCAGGTTGTACGGGTCCATCATGTTCTCGTCACTGTACTGGGACAGGCTGGAAAGGGAAGGAGAATAAAAGAAAGAATAAAAGGAAGGAGGAGGACAAACTGACCAAGTTGAGTGAGAGGACATTGCAGTGGGTAAAGTTTTTCACATCAAATCATGACTGACAGCAGTGGATGATCTTCATTTAGAATGCAATTTACTGAAGATTAGGAAATCATTATGAAGAGAAATACAGGATTGATTTACTGGTTAGTGTCAATAAACTTACTGGTTGAGGAAGGCGAAGAGGTAGCGCATGACAATGAGGACTGATCTGGGAATGGTCAGGAGGATCTTACGGATGTGTATTGCTCTCTCATACAGGTTTTCTATCCCTAGAGGATTGTAATACAAGAAAAAAATATTGTTAAATGAAAAAGACTTGTCTTTGCTGCAGGTAAAATGCATCACCTCATCTACTTGATGTCCACTTATTGATTGGCACCATGTTCCAGCAGAAATACAAAAGGAAGCGGAAGCGGAGACAATTACTTATCAGAATTACTGCAAGTCTCTAGAGGACCAGCAAAGATTTACTAATGTAGGGATATTAAAAGTGTGTGTGTGTGTGTGTGTGTGTGTGTATGTGTGTGTGTGTGTGTGTAGAGGCCACAGCATATCAACTTTGTGGTGGTAACCTCAGACTGTGTTCCACTGCTGACACCGAAGAGGAAGAGGGAGAGTGAGGGGAAGAGGAAAAAGAGTGAGTTACTTTTCTAAATCATATTGCATACTGCAGGAACATTGTCCTTCCTTTAAACAAGACTTCCAACCTTTATGTCTTTCATTATGTCAACGGTATTATTATTATTTGTTCCGCTGTGGTACTTGAAGCAGGCTATTTTATTTGGCTGATCTGGGGCTCGGCTGGCTGCCAAAAATAGCCTTGTCAACCTCCAGCCACATTGTGCCATCTGGGATTTGGGCTTCTGGAATACTTGCGATGCATTTCATTTTTCATGAATACCTAACTAGGATTCTGCAAGGCCCCTGAACACTTCAGAAGCTACTATTTAAAGATCTATTCCGTTGTATGCTTTTACATCACCTACAAACCCACGTGAGAAACACCCATGCAAAAAAATCCCTGCTGCAAAGTCCCAAATGAAAGAAATAACTTGCTGCAGTACGCCGCTTTAGTGAAAAAAGTCAACTGAGAGCGGTTAAATGGAAAAGTGATCTTGTAGCTGGTCCGATCTGCTCCATATGGAACAAGCAAAGGGATTTTAATACGAAGCTTGCTGGGCATTCAGCCCGCACTGCAATCACTGGCATGTTGAGCTGGGGAATGTAAACAGGGAATCCCCATCACTCATCCTGCACAAATGTGTGAAGGTACACCCAGGAAACGCACACAGACACACTTCGCACACTTGCAACAACATTAGAAACACACATGCATGGCCCACACAAAGCTGCAAGAGGCATTACAGCACCCGTTGTGCCCATGTGACTATGTACATGTTCAATTGTTCTTTTACAGAGCCTAAAGCCCCCCCATCCCCCCTCAATGTTATGTCTTAAAAGATCAACAAACAAAAAAAGCCACACAAAGAGCTGACTGATCTGTGAGCTGACTCACAGCAAAATGACAATGTGACTATTCTTATGAGGACTTCAGGGTAGATTCAGCTCTGGATTCAAACGCCGCTCAGTGCTGGAGACATTTAACATTCCACTACGATCCTGTAAGTGTGCCCAGCTTTGAGCCACTTACAACAGATACTGTAATATCCTTCTCAGTACTCTACCAAATACCACAAAGTAGTATCAACACAAAGTTTCAAAGAGAAGGAGCCATCTGCTGACAAAATACTACAGACTGTTAATTACACTGTTTCATCTGAAGACTATATTTGAAATACAAATGAATGATGGTAGAGATGCCAGCTAATAAGACTAAAGTTTCTAACTTTGAAGATTTCCAAATGCTGCAGACCAGAGTAAGTGTAAATCCATCAAAATCTGATCTAATGTCAGAATCTGGGGAATAAAACATGGTGTTAGTGAGAAGGACAATGCCAAGTTAAAAAAAGTAGACGGTCTGCGGAGATGCATTTTTATATGTAAACATAGGTCATGAGCCACCTGAGTGGGATTCATTTCCCGTTTTGTAGACAAAAAATAATCTTTGAACACAATAAAGATTCAACAGATAAACACTGAGTAATGCCATGATCAACAACAAAGAAAGGCACTCATAAAACTAGTGATCATGGGCAAAAATGTGTGCGTTCTTACTGATGCAAGACAGCAGATCACTGAACCTCTCTTTGGGGAAAAGAGGGTTCTCCAGACCACGGAAATAAAGTTTGAGAACGCCAGCCACAGAGTTGATGTCATGACCGTTCTCATCGTCCGTCAGGGGGTCGTTTCCTAAGACACAGGCAATCGGGAAGGTCAGTTGTACATCCCCAACTATTAAAAATGCTTAATGATTTTATGTGAAACATACCTTAATAACTACTCAAAAATCCCACTAGCTAAAAATGGTCAGTATAATTGATAATTATTCCCTAATTGTACCAAAGATTTACGTCTGACAACAATGTGGCAAAAGCAGAGATACATTTTTAGATCCAGGTGATAATGTGTAGCTAATATAGTTTAACAGATACATAATGTACCTCTTTCAAAAGAGTTCTTGATGTCATTGACTTCCAGCTGGGATCCAGATACACGGAATATTCCTTGATGTTGAAGGCCTGCACAAAAGACAAAGATAGAGGGTAAGGAAAAAGGAGAAACTGGCAGACAGACACACCCAACATGCTCATAGGTCCACTCTGACGGTCGTAGAAAGAAACTCCCACTCTCAGCAAATAAAGCCTACTTTAGTTGGACCTAAAAGGCACATCCTGTTCGTTAAGCCCCTTCACTTTTCTAATTAAAGATAATTAATGAGTCGGGGAGGCCGCAATCAAGCTTTACTTAAGTGTCTCCCAGCTGGGATTAGGACTTAATAAGGGGAGAGGTCAGGGGTCAGGAGGAAGGCAAGGCAAGGCAAGGCAGCTTTATTTGTATAGCACATTTCAGCAACAAGGCAATTCAAAGTGCTTTACACAAAATCAGTTGAACAGATAAAACACAAGTAAAAACAGTTAAAAATCACAAGCATTAAAAACCGGTAAAACACATGAATAGACAGTTAAAAACAAAGAAAAACATAAAACACAAGAATAAAATTACAGTGCAGCATAAGAAATTTAAAGAAATGATTAGTCATTTAAAGAAAGCAGCATCAAATAGAAAGGTCTTCAGCCTTGATTTAAAAGAACTGAGAGTAGCAGCGGATCTACAGGTTTCTGGGAGTTTATTCCAGATATGAGGAGCATAGAAACTGAAAGCTGCTTCACCCTGTTTAGTTCTGACTCTGGGGACAGAAAGCACACCTGTCCCAGATGACCTGAGAGGTCTGGGTGGTCATAGTGTAGTAGCAGATCAGCAATATATTTTGGACCTAAACCGTTAAGTGATTTATAAACTAGCAAGAGTACTTTGAAATCAATTCTTTGAGACACAGGAAGCCAGTGTAAAGACTTCAGAACTGGAGTGATGTGATCCAGTCTCTTGGTCCTTAGTGAGGACTCGAGCAGCAGCGTTCTGAATCAGCTGCAGCTGTCTGATTGATTTTTTAGGGAGACCTGTAAAGACCCCGTTACAGTAGTCAAGTCTACTGAAGATAAAGGCATGGACAAGTTTTTCCAAATCCTGTTGACACATAAGTCCTTTAACCCTTGATATATTCTTAAGGTGATAGTAGGCTGACTTTGTAATTGTCTTAATGTGGCTGTTAAAGTTCAGGTCTGAGTCCATGACTACACCAAGATTTCTGGCTTTGTCTGTTGTTTTTAACATTGTTGTTTGAAGCTGAGCGCAGACTTTTAATCGTTCCTCTCTTGCTCCAAAAACAACCACCTCAGTTTTTCCTTCATTTAATTTCAGAAAGTTCTGGCACATCCAGCCGTTAATTTGTTCGATGCACTTAGTCAGTTTTGTATTGGACTATAGTCCCTGGCGATAAGGTTATGTAAATTTGTGTGTCGTCCGCATAACTATGGTAACTTATTTTGTTTTTCTCCATAATCTGAGCCAGTGGAAGCATGTAGATGTTAAACAGAAGAGGCCCCAGAATGGAGCCTTGCGGAACTCCGCACGTCATATTTGTACGCTCAGATGCATAATTACCTATAGACACAAAGTAATCCCTATTCTTTAGGTAGGATTCAAACCAGTTTAGTACTGAGCCAGAAAGGCCAACGCAGTTTTCCAATCGGTCTAGTAGTATATCGTGGTCGACCGTGTCAAATGCAGCACTGAGATCAAGTAATACTAAGATTGAAATTTTGCCATTATCTGTGTTAAGGTGGATGTCATTAAAGACTTTGACAAGAGCCGTTTCAGTGCTGTGGTGTGGTCGGAAACCCGACTGAAAGGTATCAAAACTGTTGCTTAGTGACAAGAAATGGTTGAGTTGTTGAAAGACTACTTTTTCAATGATTTTACTTAAAAACGGAAGGTTTGATATTGGCCTATAGTTGCTCATTAGTGACTTGTCTAGGTTGTTCTTTTTTAAGAGTGGCTTGATTACTGCAGTTTTCAGGGCCTGTGGAAAGATACCTGAAAGAAGAGATGTGTTCACAATCTGTAGAAGATCAGAAGTCAAACAATTGGAAACATTTTTGAAAAGTCCCGTTGGTAGAACATCAAGGCAACAGGTCGAGGTTTTCAGATGTGAATAATGTCCTCCAGGTTTGTATGGTTGATCGTGTGAAATTCTGTCATATTGGAACTATTTTTGCTTGAACACTGTGACAACACATATCCTGGACTTGATATGGAGGCACTGACTGTTTGTCTAATCTTTTGAATTTGTCTTTGAAGAAGGAGGCAAAGTCATTGCAGGCCTTGGTAGATAAAAGTTCAGATGCTACTGGTACTGGAGGGTTTGTTAACCTATCAACAGTAGCAAACAAAGCACGGGAATTATTATTGTTTCTAGAGATAATATCAGAGAAAAAGGACCTTCTTGCATTCCTCAGTTCCAAATTATAAATGCGAAGTCTCTCTTTATAGGAGTTATAATGGACCAGGAGATTTGTTTTCGCCACCTTCGTTCAGCTTTCCTACACTCTCTTTTTTCTGTTCTCCAGTAGGACATTTCTCCATGGAGATCTTTCTTACCAGATACAACTTTGACCTTAGTGGGAGCAATGGCATCAATAACATTGTGATTTTACAGTTGAAATTATCTACAAGCTCACTGACTGATAGCCCAGAGAGGGCTGGTGTGGAGGAGAAAAGCTGAATAAATGTGTCACTGGTGTTTCAGTGATATACCGTTTTCTGATTATCTTTGTTTGGACACTTTGGGCACAGAGATAGTGCCGTTAAAGAAAACACAGGAATGATCTGAGAGAGCAACGTCAGTCACCACAACCTTGGAAATGTTCAGACCTTTGGAGACAATCAAGTCCAGAGTGTGCCCTTATTGTGGGTGGGCTCCGTCACATGCTGAGTCAGTCCATAGTTCTCAAAAACACAACACAGCTCTTTTGTCCCCCTGTCCTGGGGGCTGTCAACATGAATGTTAAAATCACCCGCAATGATTACACAATCAAAGTTAATGCAGATAATAGACAGCAGTTCAGTGAAGTCATCAATGAAGGTTGCACAATATTTAGGTGGCCTGTAGATATTTAGAAACATCGCTTGAGGGGAAGATCTTAATTGAAGAGCAACATATTCAAAAGAAACAAAATTTCCATAACATATTTGCGTACAGTGGAATGAGTCATTAAACAGAATGGCGACTCCACCTCCTTTCTTATTCACTCTATTCTCACTCATAAAAAACTGAAGTTAGGGGGAGCTGACTCGATGAGAACAGCAGCGCTGTTATTATGGTCTAACCAGGTTTCAGTTAAAAACATAAAATCTAGATTGTGCTTAGTAATAAAATCATTGATTAAAAATGATTTTCCTGCCAAAGACTGACGTTTAGTAAGGCTAGTGTTAGTGTGTTTTCATTTTTGGGACAGGCTGTAGCTGACGAGGAATGGATGCTAAATTTGCTAAGTTTGCAGTTAAGTGCTTATTCACCATTCTTTCCTATTACCTATCACAACAGAAATTGAGGAAGAATTGAATCCACAGGGCCCGGGCTTGTCTTGAAAAGAGTCATTAGTATCACTAGTCCTGCAGCCAAGGCCCGGCACATATCAGATAGTGCTTGCCAGATTTTGCACACAAGCGTCCTTATCAGTTGGGGGGAAGGAGTTTTCTGACATCCTGGTAGTGGTGCTTGGCGTTTTACTTTTGCCCGGGGGTTGAGCCATGGGGGTAGGAAGGGGTGCATAATTGATGGGGGAAATAAGGGAAAGGGTGTGGAGACATCAGTAGAGACAGCGATGAATCCTCAGAAGGTTCGGGGTTGGGAAGGTTTGAGGGTGCTGGGAGGGTGGGGAAGAGGGGAGTGGAGGTTCGTGTCTCTGCTCTGGTCTCCCATGGTCAAATCTTTGCACAGGCGGGGGCTGTGCTGGATCACTGCCGCACTTTGTTGTGTCTTCCTTTTGTTTTGTGACCTTGGCAGAGGGAGCAGAGCAGTGTGTAGCGCAGAAAGTAAAGCAGATTAGAGGTGAACAGCTTACTCCTGGCTTGTTAAGGGAAAGTCTATCTGCTTTAAAAAGATGTCTGCGCTCCCAGAAAATGTTTAAATTGTCAATGAACTTCAGAGAGTGGACGGTACATTCAGTTGAAAGCCTTTGTTTAGTGCCAACAGTCGGCTGAATCTCTCATCTCCTCTTCTGACTGACGGTATAGGACCACTGATAAACACATTGCGCTTAGGGGGGTGACTGTGTCAAGCAGTTCCCTAAAGTCCAGTTTCAGCAATTCAGACTGTTGCTTTACAACATCATTGACCCTATATGCAGAAAAAGTTCTTCACAGTGGGTGTGCGCCACGATATCGGATTTTGGGTCAAGTGACACCATGTCTTTGGGAAAAACATAGTATTTGGTGTTTTTACTGTTTTTAAATCTTTTACAGCAGAGTCACCCACAATCAGGGTTTGAGGCCCAGTTGTTAGCTTTTACTTTTTGAATTGCTCTCAGTCCTTACCCTGCTGTGTGGTGATGAGACGCAGTCCCGGTCATCAGATGACTTGTCCAGCGTCTTGCAGCAGAGGAGCAAATCTGTTATCCAGTTGCACACCAGGTTGTTGGGGGGGATTTTGTTGCTTATTTTCCCTTTTGCAGCTGTCCACGGCTGTGTCCTATAGGTACAGGGGTTGAAGAGGCGCTCTGCCCAGATGATAATGCAGGCCAGCCGGGTCATATCACAAATGTCAGGGCGCTGTGCCCGGCCCGTTAGTCGTCCTCCCATTTCCCAGGAAAATGATTTACTCTTAGGCTTCGCACCAGACAAGTTCCAGGGAGGACCGCCACTTGTTGATTTATACCAGTTCCACCCTCCTGTTTCTTTGTAGTCTTGTTGGTGCTAATTAGCCGGTGGTTAGCATTACTTCTGTCCATTGTTATGGGTCCATGGTAAAGTGGTGTCATTTCCACAAGATCCGTTAACTTCCACGTTCACTTCGAGAAGGTGAACCTTGGTTCCAGAAGTGCAATCTTCTGAAGGAGTTTGTAGTAGTTTCTACGGAGAAAGGAGGCATCTTGCTGCTAATTAGCTTTAGCTACAATCACTGTAGGACAGGCTTGAGCTATTGTAGGCCACGCTCACGCAGAAAAAATTTAAAATATGGCAATAGCCTACTATGTCTACAAAAAATGTATAGTCCAGTGTTTTTGAAGTGTCCAAGAGCCGCTGCTCATAGTTTCTCAGAGGAAAAGCACGATTATCAGCAAAAATATGCAAGCAAGAAGAGGAGCAAGCAGCAAAAGCGTCTGCACTGTAAGAAGCAGGAAGCAGATTAGTCGGCTGTTTGTCTCTTTAGATTTCTACGCCATTAGTTTGCTGCCCCAAAAGATGCAGGTGGACGAGCTTATAAACCATGCTTTTGAGTTTAAAAAAAAAGATTTGGTTTAAAACCAATATGTAAACTCCATCAGTTGTGCCAAGCTAAGCTCCCTGTTTGTTTGGAAACTGGGTGTAAAAAAGCTGCACCGCTGTAAACAGGATGGAATCTGCATTTTCCCATGACGAACACACTGAAATCGCCAGCATGGAAAACTACAACCCAAAACAATTAATGCTTGAAAACACTGGTGTGTCACATACATGTCAGATAGACTATTTGAAATGAAGCGGGTTGCATTTGGTTTCTGAGAAGAATTTTTCAAAGAAAATATAAATACAGTTATGATTGCTTAATAATCATAAACCTTATAAAGTCATAAACAGTATCATTCGGTTTTTTGTCATGTCAGGTTGATATGTGTGTCTCGATTATGACAATTGACATTAATCAAAGTGATATTACGATGTATTACACTGCATCGACAGACAGTCTGTCATGACAGTCAGTTTTGTGAAATATCCTGTCACACTTCTGTCTGAACAAGTGAATTGGACTCTACCTTGACATCCTCTGGTAATGTCATCCTGGTTATTGTCAAGTTGTCATTACAAAGACATCCCAACCTAATTAATGTCAACTTGTCATGACCAAGACCAACTTCTGATAATATCACTTTGATTAATGTCAAGTTGTCATAATCAAGACAACCCAAACAATGTCAACTTGTCATAACAAAAACCGAATGACACTTAATGACAGAAGTAATAAAGTTTATGACTTGTTTTAACAGGTTTATGACACGCTCATGACAGTGTCACATCACAGTTATGACAGTGTCATGTCACGATTATGTCGATACTGTCAAGTAAAGCGTTTCCCAAAAAATGTTCATACACTGTAACCAACCAACTCACCATACAAATTTATGCAGCGGATGCAGCTTTCAACCACACGGGATAGCTTGTCCAGAGTCCTTTGAAGGCAAAGTAACAAAAAACACCCAAATATCAATCATAGCTTGTATTACATGTCCAAAAGCTAGAGCCCGACATTTTGAGACATCAGTAAGTGAGAATAATGAAAATGTATGCAGTTAATATATTGTTACATAAAATACATTCGTTTTGAGGATATATCAAAAGTAAAGATACAAAGTAAGAAAAAACGTCCACAATAGCAAGCATAAACCAGTACTAGTACCATTTAAGATGATGCTAAGTGTTTACCAGTAAATGTGATTCATATTTATATTATTTTCAATAACAATGAATAGAAAAACATTAAACAAAACTTGGTTTAGCTGTGTAGTATCAAATGCAGATAATACATTTATCATGGCAGTTTACCTCTATTAATTCCTTTGGTCATAATATCTGAAAACATATAGGCAAATATATCTAATATATGGAGCAATGATATTGGCCTGCTGACGTATCGGTCGGGCTCTAACAGAAACTGATTAACCTGAGTTAAAAGTATATAAACATGCACACCCAGTGTAAGAGAAGAGTGAGGGTTACCTTTTTGAGATCTTACTGAGACAGACTGAGTTGACTATTTGTTCATGCCCAGTCTCTCATAATAACATCACTGATCATGAAATATCAGAAAATATACAGAAATTACTGCTAGAATGTACAGACCTGATATCCAACACATTTGTTTGGCCTCCAGTGATGCTAAATATATCTGCGACTTGTTATGCTAGCATACAATGCAATCTGGTTTAAATTAAGGAGAGCTATCTAAAGAGCCACACACTCAATATGGAGCTCGGGGCAGGAGTGGCGCGGGTTGAGAGGAGCAGCACCGTCTCCTTCAGAGAAAACCATTCCTCTCACACAATGAGGGTGCACTCCTTGTTCTGCGTAGGTGCCAGCTGCCCTGTGGCTCAGTGCTGGACAGGGACTCCGTACGTGCCTTTAATGATACAGTGGATCTGTTTACAGCCCTCAGGGGTATACACACTGTCAAAACACAGTGACCATGCCAAAATCGACTATCTATTGTTGGAGTTGGGCCAAGAGGGTTGAGGCTTTTTAAAGCAGAAGGAACAACCTCAATCAGTCTGTCTCAGTCTCATCAGGTAACAAATATAAGAGATAGACAAACACAACATGAGGGTCAATGTTGTTAGGGCAGGACAGATTAAGGAAATGAGAACAGGCAAGCAGCATGGGCCCCCCCCAAGATGCTTCAAGGTGTCTACCTGGGGTCGAGCGTTATGTGTGGTTCCGTCGTCCCCGGCTACAGAGAAGTGTCGCAGAGAAACAGAAAGAGAGAGAAAAGCAAGACCCGGATTAGGACCACAGCGTGCCCACCAAAGCCCCCCTAGCCTCTCCTAAGAGCGCACCCTCTTTCCACTCTGCGCTGGCATCAAACCCAAAAGAAGTGGACAGGACCAGGCAAGACCGGACATGGCCACCAGTGAGAGGCAGTGAAGAGGCCAAGTGGAGGGAGGCAGCACACCTTATCAGCCTGGCATCTGCTCCCTGACTGCTATTTAACCTGCTGTTTCATGGTCTCGGCTCTCGCTCTGGGGGAGAAGGAGAGAATATCTCTGCCAGAGCAGCTCACTGATGCCAGGTCAGCAGTGAGTCAGGGGAGAGGACTGAGACCAACATCCCTCCAACTGCCATTCCTCTCCTCCTCCAATCCTTTAGAGTTACCCTTACATCCCAAAAGCAGACCGCTCTCACTCATGGGGAACGTTTAAAGATCCAACAAATATGTGTTGTTTTTTGTGGTAAAAGATAAATCAAAGCTAAAATGCTTTGGGGGAACCCACCAAAATGGCCAGAAACCATGCAAGACAGAAAAAAAGAAAGGAGGAGGAGCATTGTCAAGCGGACGGATTGGTAATCAGTACCTTGATAAATGACTCCAAATTGCCATTAAAGAACCTAAATTAAAAACAGAGCAGGGTCTACCCGCCGGGTGCCGGTGTGGGTTTGAGCGGCCCATTGGGATGTCTAGAATACAAGAATGCATTGGAATAAGTTATAATGCAGTTGCATTTGTCGTTTGTAGAGTGGTTTATGTATTCTCCAAATAAACTATTTAGTCCTACAAAAATGTAAACTGAAGTTGAGGCTGATTCATCTTTTGAACCCATCGATCAAGATGACGGACTGGCATATGAGGGTATTTTCAGACACTGCTGAAACCTGGGAATTAATTTTCCTTTATACCTTCTTTTCTTTCTCTACAAGATATCACAGGCCAGTGGAATATTAAACCGGCTGGGAACATAATATGTATCATCATCTACCACATGACAGGCCCTGCGGGGGGATTGCCTCTCTAGTCTGTTTGGTGTGTGTGTGTGTTTGTGTGTGTGGTGGTGTGTGTTGTGTGTGTGTGTGTGTGTTGTGTGTGTGTGTGTGTGTGTGTGTGTTTTAATGCAATTTGGCTACTGGTGACTTGTAGTACAGAGAATAAAAGAGTCTTTGGTCCCTTCTGCTGCCATCATAGTGACAAAAATAAGAATGTGTTTTAAATAAATATGATCACGTCAACACATAAGATTAAATATTTGCAATATAAACAACTGTGTTCATTAAGTATACTACCCCA
This sequence comes from Etheostoma spectabile, assembly GCF_008692095.1. Taxonomy (NCBI): domain Eukaryota; kingdom Metazoa; phylum Chordata; class Actinopteri; order Perciformes; family Percidae; genus Etheostoma; species Etheostoma spectabile. The sequence continues at coordinate 4,609 of NW_022602725.1, read as the reverse complement.
GTGGTACTTTATTGGATTTTACTTGCTACTGTTACAAATAGTGGTGCTAATCTCTACTTAAGTAGAGCAGGGCTGCACAATGATGTTCTTGGGCGATTCTTTTGTCTATGAATGTTGAAAAAAAGTGTTGAAACAGCCATCACAGGGCTAAAGGTGACGTCTTGAATGTCTTGTATTTCAAAAACCAAAAATATTCAGTTACAAGAACATAAAACAAAGAAAAGCAAGAAATTGTCACAATGGAGAAGCGGGAAGTAAGGAGTTTTTACTTAAAAAAATGAACTAAACGAAAAGTAGTTGCTGAAGGACCATTCACTGACATGGCTCCATAGCTGTTGAGTTTACACTGCTCATGTTGAACTGAAATATGGTCACACAATTTTTGTAAAATCAAACGCAAGTGAAATATGCCGTGAAAATTTGATCTATTTCAAAGATCGACTCAGGATTCAACTGACCTCTTGAGTTGCTCTTTAAAACTGACTCTAAAACATTTACATTTCATGCAAATTTTTCCCCTCTCTTTTCTCCACTCTACCACCTCCCATTTTGTTTACAGGCTGACATACACTATTGTTGGGAATGGCGAGTACAGTCACTACCACACCATGTTGGGCTTAAAAACACGGAGGCCGGCGATTCTGTTCAGTGCGCTCCAGGACTCTAACTATCAACTCCTTTGCTTTCATGGTGCATAAGACTCCACATGAGAATATCCTGAGGCCAAATGTCCGCCTGATGAGCTGTAACATGTCACCAACGTGTCTGTCGCTGTTAAAAGAAAAGTGGACTGGATGCGTGTCTGGAATATGCACAGGGCTGAAGTGCGTGTGTGTACTTACCTTGTGGTCATGTAGTGGCTCTGTGGCCTGCGGGTGAAGAGAGAAAGAGCAGAGATGTGAGGGTGCGTAGAACATGCCAGGACCTGTCTCTCAGGTCCCTGCGGTACATTTTGCATACGGCTAGTGAAGCATTTGAAACCTGCCATCTGTCCGCAACGCAGCTCATAGCTTGCACAGACTAATACAGGTACTACTTTAGCTACATTAAAGTATGGTACAAACAAACATCCACCACAAGTAGGCACACATAGGGTGGGCAATAATTCAACGTGCTAATTTATTGTCTTTCAATGGAATCATATTGTGATTAAATCATATATCGTGGTATACAATCACGTGGATAAGAACAAGCACATACTATCTCAATTTTCTCAGAAAATCTTTTCTGCAAACATCTGAGGGAAATATCATTTGAAGAATTTTTTAACACGCACTTTTTTGTTTGCCGGCATGTAAACAACGTCAGTGTATAGCTGGAAAACAAACATTTATTTTTCTGTATATTTCACTTGAAACAGTTACCGCATTAGTGACAATTATTTATCTAAAATCTCATTGTGAAACATATTTTATTTCAGCAGCACCAATTGTCAGCCCAACAAGAACATTGCAATATCGATATTGATGTATTTCTTCAAGAATATTGTGATATCTGTTTTCTCCATATCGCCCAGCCATAGGCACACAGACACACTAATCATTTCATCAATCACAGTTTGACAGGCCAAAGTAAGATTAAGCACAAAATAGCTTCCAAATGGTTTGGAGAACAGGAGTAGTTTCGTTTGTGTGGCATCGGTTCCTGTGAACGGGATCTGACCCGTCTGTGTGACTCCAGCTCATTGACAACAATATGATTAAGGAGCATGTAGGAGAAGCAGGAGGCTTTTCTCTTCAAGTAAGCATGCGGCTCCATTACTCATTAAGTGGACCGTTTGACTGAGACCACCAGGACTGCTGGTTAGGACAATGACTGACTGACAATGTCTGTGTTGACGGGTAAATAGCTGAGGCTTGAGGAGATCCCACTGAATATAGACAAAAGAGGACCGGCGTAATGACGCCACCCCTCTAATGCGCAAAGCAGTCAATTAGTAGCAAGAAAATCAATCATGAAGACAGATAATACAAGTTTACAATTCCCCGCAGCTCTGGCTGCTGGCTAAAACCCCAGATTACAATCTAGGAGCTGTGAGGAGGAAACAAGCAGGTAAAAAATGAGTAAGTTTGTAAGACTGCTAAAAAAAAAAAGGCCACAATCCAATAACTAATCATTAGTTATGTTGTCTGTTTAGACACTGATTACGGCTAATATACACCCTCATTATATCTGGAAGAAGGCAACGCACAAAGTGAAAGTGGATTTATCATAAGATGTACAAGTATAAAAGTAAAGGGAAACGTGACTGTACCTTCACCAAGTGTCCTCTTCAGAAGTCATGTTTGGCCTAGCAGTTTGGAGATGAGATTACTGCCCTCCAGAAACTCCCGGAATTTCTGTGGAGAATTGAGAGTAATTACCTAGCGGCCCTGAGTGCCAGCCAGAGGCACCGCTCTTGAAACAGCAATCTGTGATAAGAAAGCCAAGGGCAAAGGACACGCTGAGTCTTAAAGCCTTTATCAGAGCATGTCCATCTTTAGACTAGAACACGATAGTAGTTAGCCTTACAAAAAGGAAATATTTGGGAGAGCTACCCCTCTGCCAGCTGATCAAAGATTTCAAAGAGGCTGGTGCAAGAGATTCAGTCTTTTAAGTCCAACTAAATTTGGACTGAAGCACAGATTATGCTTTTTTTAAAGTCCAGACAAAAGCTTTGAGCATTTTCTCGTTTTACATATTTTTGTGGCAGATATTTAACAGAGTATATTTTTTCACTTCTTTTAAACATCTAAGCATAGAAAAATGTAACCAGGGCTATGTCTATAAAAGAAACTGTATTTCTATTTCCATACAGAAATAAAAAACACATCTCTGAAGTGTTTTCCCTTTGTATTTTCTCACTTATTCACCAGCGTCCCCTTCTCTTAAAACACATCATTCCACTCACCATAAAAGTAGAATGTTCCGTCTCCTGCTGGTTGGCCCTCCTCTTGGCGATGCTGGGTTTGCTGAGGTACGTCTCCGACACAGGACTTGACCGACTCCGTAGATCGGCTGTGGTGGAAACACTCGGGACACATCGTAGTCTTCAATGGTCACCATGTCCTGGATTGTGGTCAGAGTGGCCTCCGACCTTTTGATCTGGAGATATAAGAGATTGGGTGGGGGTGGGGGGGGGGGGGGGGGGGGGGTAAGAGGAGTTTAAGAATTAAAAAAAACAGCCTGCTTAAAAGCATCATCTCTTCACTTTCACAAATGTTACGATCACATCATATCTAGTGGCTTGGATCATCACACTTGCTAGAAAAATTTAAAAATCTGGCTGGATTATTTGTGGAAGACAGTCTGAAGATGGAGTGGAGCAATTTTGATATCCATTGAGCAAAAACTGTGGTAGGAGGTGGTTTGTTTAGTTTTAAAGTTTTGAGAAAGAAGACCCGAGTGATGGACTTCATAATGCCTCCAAGTTCAAAGCTTTATGAACATTTTGCTTAATTGGGCCTACATTTTTTTGAAAGTTGCAAAGTGCTAAAATGTACACTGATTGTTTCTTTTTCAAACTTTCAGGGCTATTAGCCACAAAGCCAGTTGACTGGACCTTTGTGCAAGGTTTGGTGATTTTTGCAATGCAAGGAAGGCAGATTTCATGGTAGGAAGAAGAAGAATATCCGCAAATACACAGAGGAGCTAATATATAGAATTTACAACAATGAAGTTGTACTTGTTTTACAAGTCTATTATTTCTTGGACAAAAGTGAGATTGATTTTTGAAAAAACAATAACCGTCTGCACGCTGTTCATTCTGGCAGTTCTGTGAAGCTTTACTTCAAGCTGTACTTTGAGCTCCATTAAACATCAGATTGGCCTACGTCACTGAAAATTCTTACGTGAGCTGTTAGCAGGTAGAACGTTACATGTTTACACCATTCCAGTGTAGCATGTAGCATGCTAACATGGTAGTCAGCAATTAAAACAAAAAGCCAAGGGGATGGGAATGTCATTAGTTTTGCAGATATTTAGTCATCAACCATTTGGTTGATGTCTAAATACCAGGATTCTGAAAAAAAAATTGTGACATCCATTGTCAAATGAATAACTTGATTATGAAAGTCTGTGCCAAGTTTCAGGACAAACTGACACTGCATCCCCACAGCCTTTAAGGTCTGGCCCTTATGCTCAATGATATGATGGGGATCTAAAACAAAAAAGAAATGTACCTTAAATGTCCCAATTGTGAGGATTAGAAATTTCCATCATGTAATGCAGTATGATCTATGACAAATATAAAAAGACTCATTGACTAATCCATTTTAGTCAATAGTTCATTAAAAAATATATCAATATAGGGCCATATCGGTTAAGGACAATTGCAAAACGTGAGGAAGTCTGAATAGGACGAGAGAGAAAAAGATAAATGGATACAAACAGAAAAAGAGGACGAGTCTAGAGACTGTCAAGCATGTGAGCATGACTCACTGATGTGGAAAAGCTGCAGAAGGAAAGAAGCCAAGCTGACGTAGAGACACCACAAGAACTGAAGGACAAATTTCAGCAAATCGCTCCTTACTTCTTCAACAGTGAACTCTGGGGTCGGATAGAAGTGCTGTGATGATAGCAGCTGGATTGTGTGTGCACCACAGGTAAAAACGCCGGAGTGAGACGCAGC
>NW_022602724.1:0-30197 GCF_008692095.1 Etheostoma spectabile | reverse complement strand
CTGCCTGTCCAACATATAGTCTCATAATGCTGTGTTGTCCAGGGGATTGTACATCATGTCACTGCACATTGGACTACGCAAGACTGGCCTGAATAAAACACACGGAAACAGAGGCTGGGGCTTTCTGGACAGAAACCACAAAATTACATTTCTCACCTGATCTCAATAAGTCACCTTGTAAAAAAATCTGACCTGTTTCACAAATTTATGACATAGGCTCATGTTTAAGGGGCAAATGTGAAATACGATCAGATGTCGGCACAGGGTTATTATTTTGAAAATTTACGGGATGCAGACGCACCGCATTTTATCAGTGTAGGTGACTTTTCCCCCACTGCGTCCTGTGAGCAGACCTCTGTCCTGGTTTTGTTGTTGAAGTTTGTAAATCCGGCTAGTTTGCTGGGCCACAAATAAAGAAAAAGGAAAAGCTGTAGCTGCGAGTGGAGTGAATGATCAATGGTGGGTGCTACAACTGTGGGTCAGGACACCGGTTTTGTGATGCAAATGTGTTACTCTTTTGAACACATTGTTTTGTCAAGCAAACCACTTCTTTGTGACCCCAGCAAACTAGCTGGAATTACAGAACTCTACAACACTGAAGCTGAGGATGTCATACAACTTCATGTCAAAATGACCTTAATAAGGCCTTACAACTCATGTTGCATATAAGAGCAAAAATTAGATCCATGAGGTCAAAGAACTGCTCCAAGAGCTCAGGGAGGTGTAGAAAGGCACAGATATGAACAAGGCTAGAAATAACAAACCGAATTTATTGTTTCTGAGAGCTCAGTGTCACCAACCAGGACTGGCCATCCAGCCAAACTGAACAGTTGGGGGAGAAGAACCTTGATGAGAGAGGTAGCTAAGAACCTGAAGATGACTGTGACTGAGCTCCAGAGACCCAGGTTGCAGGCCGACAAACCACTGCTGCAGATCTGCACAAAAGCTGGTCTCTATGGCAGAGGTGACCAATGAGAGCTTTCCTCAGTGAAAGACAAATAAAAAGGCTTCACAGTTACTCACAGCCGGGAGTTCATCAGGTTTGTTTTTGCTTTCATGTGTTTCTGAAACTATCTCCATCTCCACACAGGATATCTGGAACTCAGTCAGAGGGATCTTGGGGTGCTTACCTCTCTCACCAAGGTTCTTCTCCCTAGCTGTTCAGTTGTCTGGCCAGTCAGCTGTAGGAAGAGTCCTGGTGACCCAAACATCTTCCATTACACTTATGGAGACCACTGAGCTCTTGGGAAAAAAAAAGGCAGTAGATTTTTTTCTAGCCTTGTCCAAATCTCTGTCTTGCTAAGCTCTCTCCGGGCTTTTCTTCAGCTCTTTTGACTTCATTTTGTTCTGATATGCACTATGAACTGTAAGGTCTTATTTAAAAAAGTGTGTTCATTGAAAATCCAAATCAAACCAATTCATTCAAGACAGCTGGACTCTGATGAAGGTGTGGAACCATCTCAAAGCTGAACAAGAAAAATGGACGGCGCTGAATGACCTACATTAGTGTGACAGCAAAGTTACGTATTTACTGAAGTATTTACCTGATAGCTTAATTAATTACTTGAAACCACAAGATTCACAAAAGGCATGGTCTATAAAACTCCAGTAATGAAGCCCTCTAAAGATCCTTTAAAACCAAGATTTCTTTAATACATACTATAACCCCTTTAGGTCTACATTTTACATAAATAACATAAGAATTTTAATACCTTCAATTTCGTCAAGAGATTTTCCTTTAAGCTCATGCATCTTTCCCTTTTCCAGTGCAAGGAGCAACTTGGAAATTTTGGCACTCTGTATGGTAGGCTCTGACAGACGGTAGAACTGTCTATGTACTGATATATCGTGCCCCATAAATCAGCAAGCTGATCTAGTTCATTGCTCTTCAAGTTCAGGATTTGTGATGTGGTCGCTATGTCTTTGCGCAGTTGAGTTGATCGTAGATACTCTGGCCTCTTGGCACCACACTCATCTGCGAGCTGTCTGAGACACTGATGTCCTCTGTAGTAAGTCAGACAATTTGGTACAGCAAACAAGTATTCATTTTGGTCTGGGACACCACATTCTTTCCTCTTCTCAATCATAATGTTGAGTCCATTACCATCTTAGGTGTCAGCAGCACTGCTACCTTTCTATCCCTTTTTCCTTTTAGTTCAACACGCTCAAAATAGTTGCAGAGTTTCTTTCACACTCTGACAGCCCCAATTCATCAAGGGTGTTTGTTTCTTTGTTTCTTTCCAGAAAGTGTCTCAGTTTCATCTTTGAGACCTCCCCAAACGTCTTCTATTGAAAAGGACAATCTTGGTCAATGCGGTTTGCAAGGCTGGAGTAGTTCTGCACTGTGTCTCCTTCTTAATGCAGCAGTTGCTGATTCAACAGTTTTGTCAAGATGCTTGTTAAATTTCGTTACATCATCAGTGAGCGGTAATTTGGCTGTTTTGTTATATTCAGGTCACTAATGGTGCTTAAGGCACAGTGGGATATGTACTCCGACCACTTTGCAGTATAAAGCTTCTGAAACGCCTTTGAGGATTTAATCAAGTTGTCATCTCCAGCCATAAGAGCATGACAATGAATGATGTCACTCACTTTCAACAGTGAGTGTCCAATTTTAAGTGCAAGGCTTGGAGTTTTGTAACAGTTCTTTTCTTTATCAAATCCTGCTGTTTCTTTTACTGCTTCAATTACTTCCATGAAATTACCTGGTTTTATGGCATCCTCTAAGGTTAGGATTAAAGACCTTTTGCGAATGGTTTGCAGGAATCTTCCCAGCTGACGGATTTTTTGGCGGATATAGTCATGTTTTGAAGGGTCATGTCCATGTTTTGCGAAAAGGGTGTCAGCATACCGAAGAAGGCAGAAGTCATTACGAATAACACTTGCAATGACATCGTCATGCATATGGCTTAACATTTTAAGCACCCCATCATCAACTGTGCTTGAACATGCTGACTGGATTGCAGATGCTAGGCCGAGCACTCTTTTTCTTCCTTGATGATCCTGTTCCTCTGGTTTGGAGGAGCACCTTTTCATATGTCTCCATAGTTCTGGTCGCAAAAACATACCCTTACAATGGATACAATATTCATATTTTTTGCATCAACTTCTTGGCTCTGCGCTTCACTTTGAGCTGACCACTTCTTTTTTCAGCACATCTCTGTTATACTCAAAGTTTCCCCTGTTGCGAAGATTCTCTAGAAGCTCTTCCTAGTTGTTGAGCTTGCTGGGAGACTAAGGGCATATGCAACATCAGAATTCTCTTTTATGTGAGTTTTATAATGCCGCGCTATTTTGAAATGAAAATCCTTGCAAATGAAGCAGAAAATTTTGTCCTGCTTTTACAACACTGGTTGAAGGTACTGTGTTGGTGCAAGATTGTCCAGTGTTAGGGGTGTCATCTGTGACATTACAGTTCATAGAGGTATCCATTAGTGATTCTTCAGCGACCTGTAATGTTGGGTTTGCCAAGCTGTTTATTGGTTCCTCATCCTCTGTGTCACTTTCTGAGCCTGGAACGTATTCTGGATCAGATAATCATCCGATAGCTCCTCTTCACTGAAGTCACTTTTATTCTGATTAAAATACAAGGAAAATAAAAGAAACCATAAGGCATACATAACACCTGTAATAAACACTACATGACAATCAACAAGCAACAAGCAACTGGACCTCATATGTTTCTCACTGTGCTTTTATAAACCACTACTGAGCGCGCAGACACACACACAAACTAGGACTGTTCAAAATGTTTAAAAAGAAAAATATTTAATAACAAAAGAGAAAAATTATTTCACATAAGTTGCTCAAAGCGGTCAAAATAATGAATGTGGAAGCAGTCTAGGGACAACAAATGTTGTAGAAATGCCACTGTGTGGACTATAGTTTAACTGCTGAGCACATGGCTAATTAATTATGCTCATACTCTGCTCGTTCACTTTTATTTTGTTCTGTTTGTTTGCTGGCTTTTATTGTTGAAGTTTGTTTCCAGTCATTCCATGTCAGAGAGTGTTAAACTCCACACCTCTTCTCCTGTTATTTTAGATTAGATAGATAATTGCGGTGGTAAACATACTACAACTATGGGTAGGAGGGGGGAAGCGTAATTTAAGCAGATGGAGCAGTGTCGTTCACCTTGTGTTAAAGCCGCAGTACATAAGTAAAAGTACGACGACGCTTAATTATTAACAGTGAATTGAAGTCAAGTGGTAGATATGTACCAAAGGTCAGTCGCTGAAGTAATTAAGTGGTTGCTCAAGTAGTTGAAAAGAAAATCTTGATTTAGCAATTTCATTTTATCAACATCATCCTAACTAAAAAAAATTACGATGTATAATCGATTTATTTATCACAAACACACGGAAGTCTTTGTGCTAAAATAGTGCTTCTAACTGCTAAACACACAAGGGTTATTGGACCATATCAAATCATGAGTCATATACAGAAGCAGAAAGCGAGCATCTTTTCAGGTCATGTTAAAGAATTTCTTGCATTTGAAGCTATACCAACAAATGTACAAACAAACCTCTTCAGGGAGCACTGTAGAGGAGAGAAATGGTGTGTTGCCTGCAGATAGAGAGACGACTGGTGAGTGGTCTGCAGATGGAGAGACAACTGGTGAGTGGTCTGCAGATGGAGAGACAACTGGTGTGTGGTCTGTAGATGGAGAGACGACAGTTGAGTGGTCTGTAGATGGAGAGACGACAGTTGAGTGGTCTGTAGATGGAGAGACGACAGTTGAGTGGTCTGTAGATGGAGAGACGGCTGGTGTGTGGAGAACAGGTTTCTCTACTGTACATGGAGCCATAGGCTGATGGAGGGGAAAAAAGGGAGAACAGAGGAGAATGAAAGAGGGAGACATGGCAGTTATTTCAATGTAGAACATCTGCTGCTGAAATACTGAATTTGAAATTGAGCTGATCTACCAACTCACACACATTAAATATTATCTGAACATATTTAGCTAGAACATTTACTGAGCAGACTCACAATATTTACATTTTGCTCAATGGTGAATACCTTGTGAAATTTGATTCTATAACTCATAATTGAACGGCAATTTTTGGAAACGTGGTTAACAAATAATGACAAGTCAATGAGGATGCTGCCATTACATCTTTGGTATAGTGGACTGCTAGGGTATTTCACCTTACTGATGTTTTCAAAGTTCATACAATTTCAAATGTAATTTGTGTTTTGTTTTCAAATCAAAATAGAGGTATCAGCATCTGTGAGAGTCCACAGTCAAAGAATTATTTGGTGACATCAATTTGAGAATACATTTTGTTACATTCACTGTTAACACCAAATCTATTACCCATGACACAGAATACACTATTTGAACTAACACTTTAAACCTTTTGGAAAAGCAGTTCAATAAATATCTTTTTATGCCAGTTCTTAGTGCTTATGTAGGTGTAGGTGGCATAAAAACCTTATGGATACTGCTTCCAGTAAAGGGTTACCAAAATAACTACTTACCAAAGTCTTTTGTCTTTTGTCTTTGGAGTGAAAGCAGTATGTATGCCAGACAGTGGTGCAAACTGTTAAAACCACAAAATACTAAGGTTAGCATTAATGTTGTAATGTTTCACAATGAAGCTACAAAGATATGTACAGCTCGTCAGTGCTACTGTTGAGGAAAACAGGAGGAATTTTGTGCATTCCACACAGAGACCTGAGCAAGATGGCCAGGCACATCCACTCAACACCATGGATCCCTTGTTGTGATGCTGCACAACAGCGTGTCGAACAGCAGGTAGACAGCATCGCTGGGATTTAGCTGTGGTGTGTGGTGGTGGCTGGCCACTTCGCTTTGGTCTTGGGATGAAACTTGCCAAACCCAGCCTCTACTGTGCTCCTACCGCTACTGCTGTAAACATCGTCAAAATCTCACCCAGTGTTGCTAGAAGACCACTAGTTATTTTTCCTCAGTGCATTGCGCCAGATTTTGACAATGTTTACAGCAGAAGCAGCAAAGTAGAAACCACCATGTTATTTTAATAAACTCCAGGGGCCTCATGTATAAAAGATTTAGCAGTTTTTATACCAGAAGATGGTGTATGGCCAAAACATTAAAAGAGTACTTACATACAGAGGTGGGTAGTAACGAGTTACATTTACTCCGTTACATTTACTTGAGTAAGTTTTTGAAAAAAATTGTACTTCTAGGAGTAGTTTTAAATCACTATACTTTTACGTGTAACTGAGTAGATTAGTGAAGAAGAAACTGTACTCTTACTCCGCTACATCAGGCTACAAGGAGCTCGTTACTTTTCTTTTTACCTCTTTGGTATTCTACGCGTCATTGTTTTTACCCCAGTGTACGTCTCATTTTAATGTTTTATTTTGACAGAGAGAGAGAAAGTCTTCCGCTTAAGGTGGTTACCTTAGGAAAAGTGCGAAACAGCAGCTACATCATGCGGCGTCTTCTGTGTCGACCAAAACAACGGACATGTGAGCGTTCAACAACTCAACATCTAACCTGAGGAAACGTAGCGGTAGTTTTAGTTTCTGCTGTGGAGAGGTGGATCTTTGTCTTTTAGGTTACATACGGTATGTTTTACACATGCAGTATCCATCCAAATTAATGTGACAAGTCTCTCACTTAAGCTATTTTGTAATTAATAATTAATTTTAATTTATTTTATCGATTGGATGAACAATAGTTCGCCTAAATATGATTATTTTGTATTTTTGTCGGTCTGATTGATGCTTGTGTTAAGAAATAAATCAGACGTTACTCAACAGTTACTCACTACTTGAGTAGTTTTTTCACCAAGTACTTTTTTACTCTTACTCAAGTAATTATTTGGATGACTACTTTTACTTTTACTTGAGTCATATTATTCTGAAGTAACAGTACTTTTACTTGAGTAAAATTTTTGGCTACTCTACCCACCTCTGCTTACATACAAAAATATTCACATGTATAAAAGCGGGCGTACGCCAGGTCCTGCGCACATTTCCTTTATACATCACAATCAACGCGAAGTTGAGCGCACGGGCACGAGCCACCGACTCCGCCTTACCTCCTCCTATAAATTAATATGGAAATGCCTGTAGATGCGCCCCGATGTCATTCTTTGTCCAATTTTCCGTCCTCATGTTTAACAGAGGTTAACATGTGTAACATTCTCCAGATGAATGATCAAACTTTTATGGAATATCAGCGACTGCTCAACAGTTTGCGTGATGGCCAGCACATTCTCCCATCAAGGTAATTTTTTATACATCACAAAGTGTCCGTGAAAACCAGCGTACGCAAACTTTTTGTTTGTACGCAACGTTTATACATGAGGCCCCTGGTGTACTTCAGGGCCTTCATCTCGCAATGTGGGCCACTTGTTTTTTCACAGAGTCAATAGCTTGACTCATTGAACAGCCTAATATCTGATTTCTTCACTTTTCTGTATAACAATAACAAAGTTCATGTTTTTTCCTTAATTTTTGATTTGGAAAACAATGGGTGCAGTTTTCTTAATGCATGTTCACTTGTGAATCTTTAAACTATGATGAGGATTTTAAGGCTTCATTCGCTTTTTAACCTATTTCTGCTGGATGCTTCGCACCGACACATTACATCTACCGCCGGTTACTGCGTTGAACCTGCCGGCTGCTGCGTGGTGCAGCATTTTGTATCCGCCTGTCTTTTCATGACGCGTGCATCAGAGAACGCAACGTCATTGGTTCAAATACACATGAGGCGGGTCTTGTTGGCTATTTAAAGCCATGTGACCACCAAAATGTACCGTAGTTTGCTGAAAATCATGTCAATCAACGAGACATACATGTGCGTTTGTTTATGAATTTTTGAGAGACAAGCAAGAAAATGGTTATGACAGAGGAAGATTTTGACAGCGAGGACAGTGACATTGAGGTGGAAGATAGTGAGGAGTTTGGGAGGGAGGACGTGGTAGATGATGATGATGATGAAGAAGTGCTGGATGATCCTTTGCGCCACGCAGCAGCCGGCAGGAGGTTCAGAGTTGCGCAATGCAGTAACCAGCGGAAGATGTAATGTGTCGGCGCGAAGCATCCGCACAAACGTGTTAAAAACAACTTTAAGTCTGTTGATTGTGAGGGGATTGTCTTTCTACAGGCAAACACAGTGTACATGTGTAATGCAACATGTTGATCTTAGAATTTTTATACAAACCTTCACATCTTAGCCCCCACCACTTCAATGAAGAAAATGGCCCACGGCAAAGTGAGCATTTTTCAAATGAGCCCAAGTTCTCTTTCACAACACGATGTTTCTTGCAATCTATAAGAAAAAAACACATTGAAATTTATCTTGTGAATACAGATTTGAATTTTGTACTTTGATTACTTCCTCTAGGGGGCTGAAATCTAGCCTTGCAATGCCAGCTCAAATCTTCAGAATGTTTTCTTCTCTGGGATGTTGGGGTTTTATTGTTTATTAAATTCTAGTTTAATTTGAATGTAAATTTGAATGTTATCAATTGATATCCCAGGGGGATTTGGGACTGTCTTGAGACAACACCGCTGTGTTAAGCAGCGTCAACTGATCCCTGGTGTAAAGAATAGTGTCATGGCTGTACACAGACTCCCCAGACACAGCTGTAATAAGCGTGAAAAACAGTGAGGCCAGAGCAGACACAATTTCACTAGTGTCCGTAGTGCAAATAAATAAAATCCACCAAATAAATCCAAAGAAAAGTAAGATAAAAGTTCGAGGAGAAAGAAAAAAAGAAGAAAACAATGGCTATGCCAATTCTTACCCGTCTCTCTCTCCTCATTCCTCCTGAATTATCTTGCTTTCTCTCTTCCTCCTCTCTGTTCTTCAAAACCTTAATAGATTATAATGAAAATGAAAACAATTGGATTGTGTAAATTATGTATTATATCCCCCTCAAATGACTTACTACTTATTATAAGGTTTTGCCTGGTATGTCCTTCCTCTATTATGTTTTTTTTATAAATATTTCTTACCATCATGCAACCCCCTGGCCTCTTGGCTTGCTGCTGTTATCCAACCAAATTTCCATGTGGAAAAATAAAGCAAAACCACAATTAAAACACTCAAAGGTCACACAGCCATTACTAAAACATCAGTCATAAAAGAGTAGATTACGGATAAACAAGAGAAGAGGAAAGAGAAAACCCATCAGTCATGGAAGAATTACATCTCCAGTACCTATGAGATCTATGTACTTTCGGGTCTAATGCTACTGTGGCAAATTGGCCCAAACACCATGAATAAGCACACAAAATATAACAAGGGTTATGGAACCATAACAAACCTAAATCCTATACAGAAGCAGAAAGTGAACATTGTTTCAGGTCATGTTAAAACACTTGAAGCTACACCAACAAATGTACTAACAAACCTCTTCAGGGAGCACAGTGGAGGAAAGGAATGGTATGTCGCCTGTAGATGGAGAGACGACTGGTGTGTGAGAACAGGTTTCTCTACTGTACTTGGAGCCATAGGCTGATGGAGGGGAAAAGGGAGAACCAGAGGAGAATGAAAGAGGGAGACATGGCAGTTATTTTAATGTAGAACATCTGCTGCTGAAATACAGAAATTGAAATTGAGCTGACATATCAAACTTCTGGCTTGCATTTCATTTGTATCCGGCCCCAAAGAAATTATCTATATTATATCACTATCAGAGAGAGGAGACCGAGAGGACGGATAGAAGACAGAAAGGAGACAGAGAAAAAAGATCTTATGCCATGCTGCAGTCTTCTTATTATATACTATTAATTACTATTTTTAAATAGATTCAATTGGTCACATGTACTCTACCTTGGATATTTGATGCCTTTGGGAAGAACGCCATGGCAGGTTTTCTCCTCCGTAGTCATAGGTTATTTCTTGCCCTTCCTCAATGTCAACAATGGCAAACAAACACAGACTGGGTACACCATCCACCTCTATTTTTTTCATTTTGCATTTGGTTTTTCAGCATCATTCACGAGTCTGCCAAGTGTCCCATCTTCACTTGAAGCATCAATGCTACAGGAGAAGGAGTTAAATATCATAACAAATTGGGATTAAGAAGCAAGAACATGATTGCCAAGCATTTCTTTTACCCAGAAATGTCTGCATAGGGCCATTTGCACTAGGGGGCCAACAGAGTCATCGTGGTGCCACTATTTGCCCCCATAGTGGAAACAAGGGTCATGAGTGGTTTTGTTATTGATCAAGAATATCATCCTGCAATTCAGCTTACACACCAATGTTCCGTTCCTTTGTGTTTGAAGACGTATGTATACTCATTCCACGCTGTAGTCTTATCAGTCGTCTTCAAAACTCCTCTGTACTCCAAAACGAATGAACCTTTATGAATGGGCTCCAATGCAAAACACACCTTTCTATCAATAAATTAATGAATAACAGTTAGTGAAATTATTAGATTGAAAATTTTAATTGTGATAAAAATGACAATGATGCGGAAAAAAAAAATTGAATTCATAAGATCTGCTAACTCACTCATCACATATCTCTACATTACTGTACAGATTCACAATATTTTCTGTTTTTCCTTGATGAGAAAAGGCATAACCTGATGAAAACATTGGAAATTTGACCCTATAATTGCTTTTGTCATAAGCCAATATTTAAAATCATGCAAAACTGTGATGTGACATACTATATTTACTGCATGGCCTTGTATGCTTCACGCTGTGGTTATAAACCATCACTGGCCACACAAAAACACACACAAGTCTAATATCTTAAAGTATTGGTTCACACTGTCTCACTGTAGCCTCACATGCCAAACACGGTCTCAAAAACCATGACCATGCAAACACAAAAAACACACAAGTCTAATATCTTAAAGTATTGGTTCACACTGTCTCACTGTAGGCCTCACATGCCAAACACCGGTCTCAAAAACCATGACCATGCAAACACAAAAAAAACACAAGTCTAATATCTTAAAGTATTGGTTCACACTGTCTCACTGTAGGCTCACATGCCAAACACCGGTCTCAAACACCATGACCATGCAAACACAAAAAACACACAAGCCATACTGAATCTTAGTCATATACAGAAGCTGTAAGTTAGCATTGTTTCAGGTCATTTAAAGCACTTCCTGTGTTAAATCTACACTGACAGTGGACTGACAAACCTCTTTGAGCAAGACTGCGGGAAACATGGCTGCTGTGTGCAAAAATCTGACCACAATTGACCAAAAACAACAAAACTGAGCTAAAAAAACAACTAGAACTGAAAAAGGGAATTTAATAAGATTCAAGCATATTGGGATTTGGGGGCCTTTATGAATTGGCTTCAATGCAAAACACACCTCCCTATCAATTAATAAACGAATAACAGTTAATAAAAACAAGTGTAAAAAAAAGTGAAATTATTAGATAGAAAAATTAAATCGTGATAAAAAATGACAATCATGTGAAAAAAAAGGTGAAATTCATAAAATCTGCTAACTCACTCATCACATATCTCTACATTACTGTACAGATTCACAATATTTACTGTTTCTTCCTTGAGAAAAGGCATAACCTGATGAAAACATTGTGAAATTTGACCCTATAATGCTTTTGTCATAAGCCATATTTAAAATCATGCAAAACTGTGATGTGACATACTATATTTTACTGCATGGCCTGTATGCTTCACGCTGTGGTTATAAACCATCACTGGCCACACAAAAACACACACAAGTCTAATATCTTAAAGTATTGGTTCACACTGTCTCACTGTAGGCCTCACATGCCAAACACCGGTCTCAAAAACCATGACCATGGAAACACAAAAACACACAAGTCTAATATCTTAAAGTATTGGTTCACACTGTCTCACTGTAGGCCTCACATGCCAAACACCGGTCTCAAAAACCATGACCATGGAAACACAAAAACACACAAGTCTAATATCTTAAAGTATTGGTTCACACTGTCTCACTGTAGGCCTCACATGCCAAACACCGGTCTCAAAAACCATGACCATGCAAACACAAAAAACACACAAGTCTAATATCTAAAGTATTGGTTCACACTGTCTCACTGTAGGCCTCACATGCCAAACACCGGTCTCAAACATGACCATGCAAACACAAAAAACACACAAGCCATACTGAATCTTAGTCATATACAGAAGCTGTAAGTTAGCATTGTTTCAGGCATTTTAAAGCACTTCCTGTGTTTAAATCTACACTGACAGTGGACTGACAAACCTCTTTGAGCAAGACTGCGGGAAAATGGCTGCTGTGTGCAAAAATCTGACCACAATTGACCAAAAACAACTAAAACTGAGCTAAAAAAACAACTAGAACTGAAAAAGGGAATTTAATAAGATTCAAGCATATTGGGATTTGGGGCCTTTATGAATTGGCTTCAATGCAAACACACCTCTCCCTATCAATTAATAAACGAATAACAGTTAATAAAAACAAGTGTAAAAAAAAAAGTGAAATTATTAGATAGAAAATTTAAATTGTGATAAAAAATGACAATCATGTCGAAAAAAAAGGTGAAATTCATAAGATCTGCTAACTCACTCATCACATATCTCTACATTACTGTACAGATTCACAATATTTACTGTTTTTCCTTGATGAGAAAAGGCATAACCTGATGAAAACATTGTGAAATTTGACCCTATAACTGCTTTTGTCATAAGCCAATATTTAAAATCATGCAAAACTGTGATGTGACATACTATATTTTACTGCATGGCCTTGTATGCTTCACGCTGTCGTTATAAACCATCACTGGCCACACAAAACACACAAGTCTAATATCTTAAAGTATTGGTTCACACTGTCTCACTGTAGGCCTCACATGCCAAACACCGGTCTCAAAAACCATGACCATGGAAACACAAAAAACACACAAGTCTAATATCTTAAAGTATTGGTTCACACTGTCTCACTGTTGGCCTCACATGCCAAACACCGGTCTCAAAAACCATGACCATGCAAACACAAAAAACACACAAGTCTAATATCTTAAAGTATTGGTTCACACTGTCTCACTGTAGGCCTCACATGCCAAACACCGGTCTCAAACACCATGACCATGCAAACACAAAAAACACACAAGCCATACTGAATCTTAGTCATATACAGAAGCTGTAAGTTAGCATTGTTTCAGGTCATTTTAAAGCACTTCCTGTGTTTAAATCTACACTGACAGTGGACTGACAAACCTCTTTGAGCAAGACTGCGGGAAACATGGCTGCTGTGTGCAAAAATCTGATCACAATTGACTAAAAATGACTAAAACTGAGCTAAAAAAACAACTAGAACTGAAAAAGGGAATTTAATAAGATTCAAGCATATTGGGATTTGGGGGCCTTTATGAATTGGCTTCAATGCAAACACACCTCTCCCTATCAATAAATAAACGAATAACAGTTAATAAAAACAAGTGTAAAAAAAAGTGAAATTATTAGATAGAAAAATTTAAATTGTGATAAAAAATGACAATCATGTGAAAAAAAAGGTGAAATTCATAAGATCTGCTAACTCACTCATCACATATCTCTACATTACTGTACAGATTCACAATATTTTCTGTTTTTCCTTGATGAGAAAAGGCATAACCTGATGAAAACATTGTGAAATTTGACCCATAATTGCTTTTGTCATAAGCCAATATTTAAAATCATGCAAAAACTGTGATGTGACATACTATATTTTACTGCATGGCTTGTATGCTTCACGCTGTCGTTATAACCATCACTGGCCACACAAAAACACACACAAGTCTATATCTTAAAGTATTGGTTCACACTGTTCCCACTGTAGGCCTCACATGCAAACACCGGTCTCAAAAACCATGACCATGCAAACACAAAAAACACACAAGTCTAATATCTTAAAGTATTGGTTCACACTGTCTCACTGTTGGCCTCACATGCCAAACACCGGTCTCAAAAACCATGACCATGCAAACACAAAAAACACACAAGTCTAATATCTTAAAGTATGGTTCACACTGTCTCACTGTAGGCCTCACATGCACACAACCCGGTCTCAAAAACCATGACCATGCAAACACAAAAACACACAAGACTAATATCTAAAGTATTGGTTCACACTGTCTCACTGTAGGCCTCACATGCCAAACACCGGTCTCAAAAACCATGACCATGCAAACACAAAAAACACACAAGCCATACTGAATCTTAGTCATATACAGAAGCTGTAAGTTAGCATTGTTCAGGTCATTTTAAAGCACTTCCTGTGTTTAAATCTACACTGACAGTGGACTGACAAACCTCTTTGAGCAAGACTGCGGGAAACATGGCTGCTGTGTGCAAAAATCTGATCACAATTGACCAAAAACAACTATAAACTGAGCTTAAAAAAAAAACTAAACTGAAAAAGGGAATTAATAAGATTCAAGCATATTGGATTTGGGGGCCTTTATGAATTGGCTTCAATGCAAACACACCTCTCCCTATCAATAATAAACGAATAACAGTTAATAAAAAACAAGTGTAAAAAAAAGTGAAATTATTAGATAGAAAAATTAAATTGTGATAAAAAATGACAATCATGTGAAAAAAAGGTGAAATTCATAAGATCTGCTAAACACTCATCACATATCTCTACTTACTGTACAGATTCACAATATTTACTGTTTTTCCTTGATGAGAAAAGGCATAACCTGATGAAAACATTGTGAAATTTGACCCTATAATTGCTTTTGTCATAGCCAATATTAAAATCATGCAAAACTGTGATGTGACATACTATATTTTACTGCATGGCCTTGTATGCTTCACGCTGTCGTTATAAACCATCACTGGCCACAAAAACACACACACAGTCTAATATCTTAAAGTATTGGTACACTGTCTCACTGTAGGCCTCACATGCCAAACACCGGTCTCAAAAACCATGACCATGGAAACACAAAAACACACACAAGTCTAATATCTTAAAGTATTGGTTCACACTGTCTCACTGTAGGCCTCACATGCCAAACACCGGTCTCAAAACCATGACCATGCAAACACAAAAAACACACAAGCCATACTGAATCTTTTAGTCATATACAGAAGCTGTAGTTAGCATTGTTTCAGGTCATTTTAAAGCACTTCCTGTGTTTAAATCTACACTGACAGTGGACTGACAAACCTCTTTGAGCAAAACTGCGGGAAACATGGCTGCTGTGTGCAAAAATCTGACCACAATTGACTAAAAATGACTAAAACTGAGCTAACAAACAAACTACTGAAAGGGAATTTAATAAGATTCAAGCATATTGGGATTTGGGGGCTTTGAGATAAAAGACATCTTCGAATCTCAAATCCAGCCATTACACTAAGCAAGTACACAGGGTTTTAAAGCAAAAACTTACCTTTGATGGGGTTGATGTATCTCCAGACACACAACGCTTTCTCCTTCTGCAGTCTTACGTGATTTTGTGCATCACAAATGGGGTCTAGTCTGCCTCGCCTCACTGTAAATATTATGTCAAGTCAGTCTTAAAAATATACAGCATTATCAAAACTCATTTTAGGTTTGGTATTATGCTAGGCACCGACACAGCTCAAGCCAGACGTGCCATCAGGCAGTTCAGGGACAAGCAATGATGACATTTGCTTCAATCTTATACCAGAGGGATATTCCAGACAGGAGGTTCAACAAACTCTGAGTCCAACCCTGAGATGAGGGAAACTCTGGCTTTTTTTTGTTTCAGAAAACCTCCACCTAAGAGTCAGTTATTATGGTAACCGAGCCTGTGAACCTAACCTGGTCGGGAGGAGGTTTTCTTTGAGTTTCTCTCTGTCTCTCTCTAACACAGCGCTCTTTCATTTCCTCATTCATTCATTCAATCTGTACCAGATGAAATTTACCACAGTTTGTTATCTACATGAATGAAAAAACAGTAACAGTAAAATTAACTGTGTTAAGCAGATATAAAACTTTTTATTTCTAAAAATATGGCATTTTCTTGTCGTCTCGGTCCCGTTGATGAAAAAGCTGCTTTACTTTGCAGGGTGTCATGTTGGGAGATGATATTAAAGCCCCGACATTTTCAGCGTGACCCGCTCTTAAATGTTTTAAACCTTTTTGTAATGTTCCCTGGACACAAACCAGTAATAGCCATTAAAAATGAGTGCTGCAGTGTATTATTTTTTATTATTATTATTATATTATTATTATTATATTTAATGATGTAAATCCTTTGAAATTAAAAGATTATTTAATATAATTAGGTTAATGATGTTGCTGTATTTCCGTCAACCAGTTTGTTTGTGGTGTTTTACCATGGTAATCATCGTGTCGTGGCTCCATTCATCCTGCCTTTTTATTGTGGTTGTGCGCGGGCGTGATCGAACCTACTCCGAGTTGATTGACCCAACTCATATCAGCTGTTCTGAAACCGACAACTTAGTTTCCCATCTCAGGGTAAATCTACTCAGACATCAGGGTTTGTTAAACCTCCTTCTTGAATGGAACCCAGGTCTAAACTCGGTACAAAACTAGTTTATATGCCCATTAACGATAATTCGCGAATATAGAGCAACAATATTGTATGCAAACAACACAACCCTCAAATGAAAGCGGTGCCTCCGCAGGGACATTCTAAAACGTGAAACGTGAAAAAGCTTAACGTGGTTTAATGTATCTAAACAACGATCAATCATCAACATATTTATCATGGCTAATCTTGTCATGAACCCTTAAGCCTGTCAAAAAAACGAAACTCAAATCCAACGATTATAGAAGTTAGCTCACGTTAACGTTTTCTTCTTCATTGGTGTCTATGGCGAGGAAAAGGCTTAACGTGGAAAAGCTTAACGTGGCTTAATGTACCTAAATAACGATCAATTATTAAAAATTTTCTCTCACATATTGCTCCTCATAACCAGTGAAAACTGTCAAAAAATCGGACCCAAAGTCCTATGGACGGTAGCTGACATTAAGCGTGTCTGCTTCATTAAGGGATGTAAGGAAAAAGCTTAACGTGAAAAAGCTTAACTCTCACATATTATATCACCATATTTCTCTCACATATTGCTCCTCTTAACCAGTTAAAACTGTCAAAAAAGAGGAGCAATATGTGAGAGAAATATGGTGATGATTGATCGTTGTTTAGGTACATTAAACCACGTTAAGCTTTTTAAACGTCCCCCTCCGCAGCTTCCATCGCTCGCGAGCAAAGCCATGTACAACAGAGCGTCCGAAAGCCAGCAGCCAAACCGCTACAAAAAGCCAATTGCTTCGCCGAATATGACTGAAACCCTGACAGTAACTGTGATGACAGAATTAGCTTACCAGCTAGCTGCAGTGCTAAAGCCGTTTACACCAGCTCCACTCCGGCTAACAGACGAGATGCAAACAACGGGAGACACGTTCTCCCGTGACACAAAAAGGACACTGCGTTGTTTTTAAAACACAAAACCAACAAAATGCCCCCTCTCCCACAAACCTAGCTTCACAGCGGAATGGGGTTCAGGCCAGGGGAGGGAACTACTGGAAGTCAAACGTCGCGTTCAAGATCGTCTTGTTAAACGGTTTAAAAACACAGACAGGATTTGAAGTGCTATTTCTATTTCAATCAAATTAACGCTTGTCATTTTCCTTCGACGGTCGAAACATCCGCGTTCACACAAAGAGGCTGAAAGGGTGGCCAAGATTTTTCTAAGCTGGGCTATCCCTGATATCGACATAACACCGTCAGTCTCTTCATCGCTAGCTAGCTAAACAAAATGGATTTTACTCTTTCAGAAGCTAGCGCTGTTTAGCTAGCTGACAGCGGATCCAGTGAATCCAGATCCAGCATTAACATTCATTCATGCTGGCAATAAGATAAGATAGAATGTAAGACCAGCAATAAGAAAAGAATAGAGAACAATAAATAATTAGTACAAAAAAAAAAGTAAGAAATATGTAGTAAAATAGTCATGACCTTCATTATTTACACAAGTAAATTATTATTAATTATATAAACTAAAGCTTCTTTAAGTCCATCAATGCTGTCAGTCATATATTTATAAAATATAAAATATGAAAGTCTTACTTTTCGAAGTTCATCCCTGTCTTCCCGGCATGTCCACACTGCAAGCCCGCTGAATTTCCCGCGTTGTGTGTAAAATTGGCGCGTCATTGTGTGTATTTTCGCGGAAACGTGTATAACTTGCAATGTCTCTTGCAGCCTCTGGGGGCGCTGTTGGACACACACGTCTTGGTCTCACAAACCCATCCTGCCTTGTGAGACCAATATGTATGAACCTCAGAAAGGCAGGGGGTTGGCCATTACTGTAGAACAACTATATTAACTGTTAGCACTAGAATCTATGTAATCACACATGTATTCATAATGCCTTATATAATTAATATTCAATAGTTATAGCATCAAAAAGATTTATGTTTACGAGACCATCAAAATCGGTTCCGTAACCCGATTGGTCTCGTAATGCTGGTGAGTAAACCTGAAAATTGGTCTTGTAAACCATGTATGCCTACACACACACACACACACACACACACCATAGGGTTTGTCACGTAGTGGACCCATGCAAATGGAACGGCAACTGGCCAATGAAACAGGGTGATTATAGCGTTTCAAGCGAGCTCTAAATCAAACAGAACTAAGCCACACAGCCAACCGACGGGACGCAGCGCTCCACAGAATAGACAAAATATTGCGTACTTATCGTGACACTTTCGATATATTGCGATAACGATATATCTTGCACCCCTAATGGAAAAAAGTCTGTCATGACCCATACACTTGTCTTCACAGTTCCGCTACAAAAATAAAAATAGGTGCCATGTTGCCATGTAGGGTTCTTGCTATCTTTGGACATATCTGTTACATAATTTTAGATTATTCTGCATGAGTGAGGATTACATGAGGTTAATTCCTTCCCCAGTGCTATCACTTTCTAAATGTTTCTTGTCCTTCTAGTTCTCCTAAAATCCTAACACTGTGGATGTACTAAAATATGACCAGGTTGAGATGATGATCCGGTAGCTGTGGGATAGAATAGATTTATTAAAGAAAAGTTGAAATTATATATTATTTCATGAGTAGGAAAATATCTTTGAATAAAAAGGGCCTTTGAATGAGAATCAGCAGTTTGACCGCAAAATGCGAGGGTCATCGGTGCATGATTCTTCAAAATGCACAGCTATCATTAAATCAGACAGAATGTTAAATTGTTAATGGGTAAAAACTAACGTGAGTGACTGTTGGAGTACATCTGCAGGCTGCCCAAGTACAGCCTATCTGTGGGAATCACTGACATCCTTTGAAAGTGGATCCTGCACATTGAATGGATAAGAAACAGCTATATGTAGCAACAATTGCTTCTCCGGAGATAGTGTCTTCTTACTGCGATCTAATTAGAGATAAAAAAATAACAGATTTTTTTTTCTTACTGAATGAGTGTCGCTTCACCTTTTCATATCACTATTAAGGCATGCTATGACTTTGTGTGAAACAGAAGTATCTCAAAGTTTCCAGGCAATGACTAAGTTGCTAGAGGAGTATAACGTTAGAGGAGCGGGTGACACACTATGGTGACTGCATAAAAAGAAAGCCCGGGGCGTAACAATCTGAATATTTCCTTGCTGCGTGCATGGTGATGCATCCTACTGTGTTTTATTAATGAATACACCATGATGTGTATGGATGCATGCAAAGACACACACAGCTTCTCTTCACACGCCACAAAAGAAGTTGAGAGCTAAATCCTAGCCAACAGCATATTGCTTTGTTACGGTAAGATGAGGCATGTTCTCATTTTCTTCAAATCAGACATAATGTATGCGTTAAGAAGACTCATCGGTAGCTATTTTGAGTTATAGTTCCATAATGGACCAGAGTCTGGTAGGACCAGGCTCATGGACCAGAGTCTGGTAGGACCAGGCTAATGGACCAGAGTCTGGTAGGACCAGAGACTGGTAGGACCAGGCTACACGGACCAGGCTATGATGACTTGGTTTGGGTTGCATGACTCCTGTTTTTCCCTGCTTCTCTCACATCCAAATAAAATATGGAAAGACAGAAAGGGAGAAAAGAATTGCTCTCAGTCAATAACAGCTAATCAAAAAGAGGAAATCCTTCTTTATTGCGAGTGAATCGTGTGACAAGAAAAAGGTTGTGCACCAAAACCAAGCATTTATAGCTGAGGGCAACGGTCAAATCAGATCAAATGAGAACCAAATGAAAACGGGCACGTTGGAATGTTCCAAAGTAGTTTTCACCATTGTAAAGGGAAGATGGTAGCCTGAACAAACACGACAATTATACCTAGCAGATAATTGAAACTTTGACAAAGTCTCCAACACCCTGTCACATGTTCCTTTTGTCCCGCAGAGCACATGCTTCAAAGTGGAGAGAGGCCGTGTAATGCCTAAAGTTTTTCCAATCTAGGGTTCCACGTCCACAGGGATCCTGTATTCACACTGCTGGCCTCTTTTCAAAGAATGACAAGGACCCGCTGTTCTAATTTCCTGATAGCTCTGAGATCTTAGCCTGATTTGACAATTGTAGACATACTGTAGTATGAAGTCACTGGAATTGCAATCTTTAGCTAAAAAGAAATGTGTCCAAAGTAGAACCCGACCGATATATCCGTGGGCCGATATTGTCAGCCAATATTAGGCATTTCCCGATATATCGGCATAATACTTCCTTTTTTTTGATTCTGGTAAATGAATATTTAAAAATAAAAAAAACGGACTGTCAACCATGTTATGAGTGTTGGCGTTGCATTGTCTGTCCACCAGAGGACGCTCTACAATGTCCCTGTTGGCAACACTGATTTTATTTTTTGTTAATCTGTTTTTGTCTATTTTTCAGAACTTTAATATATTTTGATGTTTCTCTTTTCTGTTGTGACAATAAAAGAAATTGTTATCGTATTATTTTAGTGAGAACTCATCAATAACTTCAAATAACTAGTGTTAGGGAAATCTGTATTTTATATATATAAATAATATATATTGGCCAATATATTGGCATTACAGATTTTTAAATAATCAAATATTCGTATCGGTCTTAAAAATCCTTTATTTTCCTTCCTTTAATCGGTCCCAAGCAGGTTCTTAGTACTCACATACAGTAGATAGATAGATAGATAGATAGATAGATAGATAGATAGATAGATAGATAGATAGATAGATAGATAGATAGATAGATAGATAGATAGATAGATAGATAGATAGATAGATAGATAGATAGATAGATAGATAGATAGATAGATACTTTATTCATCCCAAAGGAAATTTTAGTAGTACCAAGACACACAACAAGCTTGTCTCTCAGGCCTCAGTACTGTGTTTAACCTATTTTGTTGTGTTCGTTAATTGAACCTGATTAATAATATAATAACTCAAACCTCACAGTAATGGCATAAGGATGGATGCTGCTACCACACAAAGCTAATCACTGGGAAAAAACAACCAGTAAGCCCCACAGCCTGTGCCTCTTCTGTGAGCAAACCCTCAGGAAAGGAGGTTTATGACGCCACAGCGCTTCACAGGGTCACGTGCATGTGTAATGTCATCTTTTTAGCATCCTTAGGCAATGCAGCTCCTCTCAACCCTCTCAGACCTGGATCTGTCTGATCCACTCCCCATCATTAGTGGAGTCAAGTAGTTCTGGTTGGAACAAAACCGCAGTCGCTCTGCCTCTCTCTTGCTTCTCCTTCCTAATACTGGATGAAAACCTTAGCATCTATGAGATTTAAACAAAATGATGTGCAAGAGATATGGGAGCTTTAAAACTACAGGCTGATTTACAGGGAATTGTTATTTCACTGACTGTTTCACCGTTAGATTACACAGTTTAAAATGTGTTGAAATTGCTAATCTGAATAGATAACATACCTCAAACATGCATGGCTGACAGTTGTTTCTTAGAAATTTTCTTCAAATCTAGAATTTCACTTTTTTTTCTTTCATCAATCTCTATTCTGACACATATTCTGGTCCAATAAACAGCCTCTAAAGCGTTGGAGTGGCCTGTCAGTAAACACTCTTGCCCTTGGCAGGTTCGGTTATTTGATAAAACGAAACTAAAATGATCACAGAAAATGGAGGTCAAATGATACACAAGGCCTGTCACTTCACCTGCTTTGGCTGGATTTCCCAAATGGAGCTTTCTCCAAATGTCTGTTTAAGGTGCTTTCACACCTCAGCAGTTTGGTGGGGTTAGTTTTTAAGATTATTTTTGGCCATTTAAGGCCTTTATTTTCAGAGGACAGATGAAGACATGAAAGGGGAGAGAGGGGGGGAACAACATGCAGCAAAGGGCTGCAGGTCGGAGCCGAACTCCCATACATGTGCGCCTGCTCCACCAACCGAGCCAACCCGTCCACTGTTTGGTGCTTTTTAATAGAACCCTGGAGCATTTTGATCGGATGGTCCGGTTCTTTTTGTTGGTGTAATAGCTCATTCAAACTCTGGCTCAGACCAATCAACCAAACTCTGGGCCGCTTGAAAACAAGGGTCTTAGTTCACTTCCAAGT
The DNA here is from genome assembly GCF_008692095.1 of Etheostoma spectabile. Classification (NCBI taxonomy): domain Eukaryota; kingdom Metazoa; phylum Chordata; class Actinopteri; order Perciformes; family Percidae; genus Etheostoma; species Etheostoma spectabile. The sequence continues at coordinate 7,759 of NW_022602724.1, read as the reverse complement.
GAATGAATGCAATCCAAACCCAAATATAGCAAGCGCACCAAAAAACTGCATTTGCTAGCCTGCAATTTCTACCTTGCACACAATACAGACTTATACTTGATTTAAGGCATGACAACTTTCCAATCCACAACCTATTATGACCAACGCTTGTTGTCTGTGTGACAACACAATCTCTTCTTCACTCGCTGTCTTGTCAGCGGCTCATATTGTTGGCATTCTTCTAAATTATTAGAAAGTTTGAGTACACCTTAAATCATTAATCCCCATTTGAGTCAGTGAAGCGCTAAACCGGAAGTATCCGGTCACTCCTACGCACACACAAAATGGATGGGCTACAAATACACACGAACTGCTGCGTGATGATTATCACAGAAACATGACTGAACACACAGCAGCTAGCAGCTAAAAGGGCGAGCAAGCTACCAGCAGGATGGAGACAGGGTAGGTGAATTTAAACAGTGTCAGAGTTGAAAAAGCATCTTGTTGTCATTCGGCTCGTTTTGGGCCAAAATTCTCTTTTAACATCGTGGCTAACACTATTGTTAATTAGTTTATGGCAAATCGTTTTGGCTGTGCTTTCTAACATGATGTCATTGTGCTAACTGAGCACCGTTAGCTTTTACAACAGAGCCGCTTCAATACACTTGTTCCAATACACTTGTTACATTACAGAGTTCTCTGTTGATTCTGGTCAGTCGCTGTGTGTTCACTAGGGGCGGTTCAGTTCATACATCACGGTTCAGTACAATGGAGGGAAAGCAAAACAAAAATACAGAAAGGACTTTTTTTTTTATTGTTTGTCTCAGGCTGTACCACCTAGTGTCAAACGGTCTCTCCCCTGAGCTGCAACTGAGTATGTAAAGCAAGATGTAAACCGAGAACAATAAGTGCGGCACATCATCTCCAGACACCATCTGGAACTTGTAACAAAAGAAAGACATTGAGCTATAAAACTGAAAATACAGCATGTCTGTTCGCTGCAAAGACAAACTAAATACCAATTATGCAACATGATCATTTTTCACCGCAGAAAGCTGCTCTCAGCCTGGCTAAAACTAATAAGTTAGCCTGAAGAAACAAGGCGTCTGTCCCAACTAACGTTTCAGTTACATACGGACTAAAGTAAGGTGGTGGACTGGTAGCTGGAGAGGTGTCAATTTACCTGGGCACTGCCAAGGTGCTCTTGAGCAACGCACCAAACCCCACTGCTCGGGGCGCCTTTCCATGGGCAGCCCCACCCCACTCTGAAATCTCTCCATTTAGTGCATAGGTGCTGACCATGTGTGTAATTAAGGCCTGTAATGTGTGTAACAGCAGCAGAGTGTAAATTGTAATTTCCCCTTGTGGGAATAGTAAAGGATACATTATTCTTAATCTTACTCTAATCTACAACAGCAGTCTTATCCACCACTCGCCTGTACTACTGGGTCTGACTGGGGAACCAAAGTTTTCCCAAACTTGCCGGCTGCGGGTCCTCTAACTCTTTGCCACCACTCGCCATACTCGTCCTTAGTGCTGCTATCTCCGACTCACTGCATACATAGGCAAAGCTCCTTGAGTGCCTTAACTCTTACAATAATAATTATGGCTACTGAGCCGCGGTGTTTACATTTTTCAAAATCAATGAAAATGTATTTCTGCATTTCTTAATTCACTGTTTAATGCAAAGTTGTGTCTAACTGAAGCACAAGATAAATTATGGGTCATTACAAATATCTTGTCAAAATCACATTGTAGCCCTCTGAATGAGAATGGACTTGTGAGGTGCCTGGAGATGCCACCCCTCAACTGAGCTTTGTAACACTGTAAACTACTCGGCTGGGTCATGCAGACGACTGAAGAGATTTCAAAAAGACATGCTTTGTTTTTCTTTGGGAGGGATAAATAAATTGTAAATATGGGAAACACAACGTACACACTGTTCTAAAGAATCACTATAAAGTTAGAGCGGTTGGACGAGCAACCACTGCTTTTGGCTGAGTTGATTTTCATCGTCATGGAGCCAAGTCTGGAGCCGTTGGTCGGCCTGCAGTCAGCAATGCTCCATCTTGCTTTGTAAATGGAGCAGCGTGGAGCTACGTCATCACCCACATGATCGGAGTGATGATGTAACACAGGCTAAGTGAAACAATCCTACAATAAACTAGAGAGACACATTTGGCTGTGGAAGAGAGAGCCATATGGCGAGACGAAGATTGTAATTCTTTTGTCATATCCCACCGCTTGAGGACATTGGAAACTCATCTCATATGTCGCCCAGTTTTGATTCACTTCTCACTTTGATTTCTGGAGGCCATATTTCATTTCTGTCAGAAATATTCTAAATATCAGTTTGAAGAAGATCAATTAAGAAATTATGTCAAGAGGCTCAACAGGCCCATTGAGCCTGCAGCAGGCAGAGAGGAAAGGAGGAGGGCAAACCCCTCCCAAATCTCAGTTCAGACAGAAATACTGCAACTTTGTATGCTATATAATAGTCTATTAACAAAATTACAATTTTCTTGATTTACATTTAACTCCAAAAGGGGACATAAATAAAGTATTAGTTCTATTATCTGTACAGCACCAATCACTACAAAAGAAGATTCAATAAAGGAATATATATATATATATATATAATATATATATATATATATAATATATATATATATATATAATTTCACAATAACTTTGAATGAACCAGGAGGTTCGTCAGTTTTAAGCTTTTTACAGTCAATGGTTTTAAAAAAGGTCCCATTGGCATGAAAATGTCACTTTGAGGTTTTTTAACATTAATGTGAGTTCCCCCAGCCTGCCCATGGTCCCCTAGTGGATATAAATGGTGATGGGTGTAAACCGAGCCCTGGGTATCCTGCTCTGCCTTTGAGGAAATGAAAGCTCAGATGGGACAATCTGGAATCTTGCCCCTTCTGGGGTCATTAAGGGCAAGTTTACCTTCCCTTATCTGCTTTGCCCGCCCAGAGAATGTAGCCCCCCCCATGAGAGCGAGAGACATCATGGCTTTCAAACGAACAAAGTGGCAGTTGGTCAAGAACAACCCCAACCTCCACCTTGCCGCCCCCCTCCTTCTCAAAAGCTACTAGAATAGACTCAGAATGGCACCACTAAGGTCTATATAAAAGAGACTTCAGATACAGTATTAGGGGACCACTAAGGTCTATATAAAAGAGACTTCAGATACAGTAATAGGGACCACTAAGGTCTATATAAAAGAGACTTCAGATACAGTATTAGGGGACCACCAAGGTCTATATAAAGAGACTTCAGATACAGTATTAGGGGACCACTAAGGTCTATATAAAAGAGACTTCAGATACAGTATTAGGGACCACTAAGGTCTATATAAAAGAGACTTCAGATACAATATTAGGGGACCACTAAGGTCTATATAAAGAGACTACAGATACAGTATTAGGGACCACTAAGGTCTATATAAAGAGACTTCAGATAAAGTATTAGGGGACCACTAAGGTCTATATAAAAAGAGACTTCAGATGAAGTATTAGGGGACCCCTAAGGTCTATATAAAAGCATCCAAAGAGCACCATGTCTGACAGTGACCAGTGCTAGTTTTTGTCTTTTATCTCATAATTTTAGCGGCAGACCGTGACACGACACAGTTTAGCTGTCAGCACTTTAACGTGTTAATCCAGTCCTACTGTGGCTAATGGCGTTACCTCCACACCAACCCGACGGCCAACCTTCGGCAGAAAAGGCAGTCGGACTGAAAACCAAAAAATGAAAACCGGCAGCTGATTGGACAGACGCGTCACGTGGGTCTTGCTTCTCGGAATTTAAAAGCCAGACCACAGTGAAACACTGTTTGTGTATGCCTCGTGCAGGTTGGCACAGATTATTTTGTTAGCGTTGGTGGAGCCTGGCCTGTCTACAGAGACTGCGTTTTTACAGCGTGTTCTAGGGACAGCTCGTGGATAGGGTGAGAGATGCTTCCTGTATGTGACAAAAATATGTTGTAGCCTAAAACACGCGTGACATCGCTCAGAGCACCTTTAATGTAATGCCTGTCAGGCTTTTAAATTGAATTCAACCCCAAACTCCAGATACCCTTTCGTAACTATGTTGTACAACAGAGAGAGTTAAACCCATAGGTCAGCTGGGTTGCTGTATCAACCAAAATTAGGTTATTCCAGATAAGGCCAATGTGTAAGGAGAAACCACAGAACAGAAATGCCAAAGATTTGGGCTTTTGGCAACTGTGTCATCAATACATTGTTTGTCCAAGTCTGAAAAGTTTATTCCAAAATGTCTCGTTCAGTAGATACAATATAATTCCTGAAACAATAATAAGCTATATAAGGGATCATTGTACTGTTTATGTAAAAATCAATATTTTCAAAAATCGACATCAGCCTCAAACATCTCATATGGAGTCGATGGCTATATTATATCGCCAAATAACTGTATTAACAAGATCCTTCACTTGGAGTGTCTCTAGTTTTAGAATTTTAGTGCCAATTTAATAGCATCAGATGTTCTGACAAGATTATAAGTAAAATAAAATAAAGATGTTCTCTCTCAAGCAGAATAGAGAATGTCCAGAGCTCATCCAAGACTTCCATTAAATTAACAGGTTGCGTATAATTGTTAAGTGTTTAGTGTATCTGATGATAACATTACACAATGTGTCAAATACATCATTATATATGCTTAAATTAAATTATGGCTCAATGAGATTGACTCCCACCGTAAGGTCTTACAAATTGACGTAAAATGTTTCAGTAAACCCCAGGGAAATGCATTAACATGGGAATCCAGTGAGGTCTTCACTCCATGTGTGTGTTTTCTCTCCTGCCTTAGGAACACCCCTGCACATGGATTGAACATAAAGGATTAACAGGCTATCCCACGAAACCCTGAGCCTGAGTGGGGTGAGCGTACTACACCAACCCTACTGTAATCGCCTAACATGTCAAATTACTGATTTTAATCAAAAAAATGGGCGTGCAAAGGCTATTAAAATTGTAATTTGTGGTCATAAAACTCCCTCTTTTTGACTTACATAACGATCCATTTTACCAACTTAGAGGATCTGATTTCAAAGCCTTTATCGTGGCATCAGATTACATAACAGATGATGATTCAGAGACAGAAGTTGTGCTTGCTTTGCATCAGGTGCCAGGGAGACCAACTAAACCCACATTGTCAACAATCATGTAGGCTACTGTATGTAAGCGAGCATGCACTGTCAACCCCTCCTTTAATTCCATCACACCTGTACGCATTGCCAGGTGCACTTCAAATTGCCATATTTATTTTGCACAATGTACCTTTAACTGAGAGAACGTGACTCAACCAGAAGGCTCTCTCTTGTGTGGTGTGTGTGTGTGTGTGTGTGGTGTGTGGGTGTGTGGTGTGTGTGTGTGTGTGTGTGTGTGCGCCGTGTATACACAAATACAGGGAGCCCAGCATCACTTCCATCAACAACGTACGTCCCAGCAAAGCTCGAGACAACGGCCGACAACACGTTCATAAATGGGAGAAATATTAAAATCCCCGTGGCACATTTCCATTCGCATAATGCACACAGACATGCTAATGTAATTTAAAACCCTATCATTCATTTGCATCATGGTTTATTTAATGTTCAATACCGCTAAGTCAGCGTAGAGGCTGGTAACGCAAAGAGTGTCTCAAGAGAAAAATGGTACCCCCACATTAGCAGCAAGCTGTCTTTACTTAAAAAATACATTAACCCGCTCGCGAGTAATGAGCGAGTAGTAAGGTAATTAGCAGCAGTCGCAGTACCGTTAACGGTACCGTTGCACCTGCTAAACAGAGTGCCTGCGGGCGGAAGGAGGGAGGAGGGAGGAAGACCAAGAGGCGAGAGGATGCTGTCCACTATGAAAGGGTGGTGATATTCAGAGATAAACAGAAAGACAAACATTTCCAGTTTAGGTGCTGAATGTAACACTGTCTTACCTGTATAGCCCACAAGAAGCAAGGCTAGAAAAATATCCCTTAACTGGACCATCGCAACTCCCGAGTAATGTTAAACGTCGTAACGTTAGCTAACGTTTATCTCCGCTCGGTCCCTACGGTGTTGCCCTCGGGTTTCTGTCTTATCTCAACAACTGTTCATCTTAATCTTTTTTTTTTTTTTTTAAAGCTGGTCGGTGGTAACTGTCAGTAACAGCGTCGTTGATGACAAGCAGCGGCCGGAGATAGATTGCAGTGATGAGCGGCGCCAGTGCACTGTTCAAAGTCTGACTGACAAGCAGAGCCTTCTCACAGGGTGGATTAATCCGCCGAATGAAGGACCTCCTGTTTAATAGTGCGCGGGTCTCAAAGGAAACCAGTGTCACGAGGAAACCCTCGCAATAATGTGGAAAAAATGCACTCCACATAATGGGGTAACATTATATCTGTTTAAATAAAGCAAAGAATACATACTATAACAAAAAATAATGATAATAAAAAAATTACCTTCAATCTAAAATATGTAGGCTTATTTATTTTAAGGTGTTTTCTGTGATAAAAAAAAACATTTGATATGCTTTATGTTGTCAACACTACATAATGGAAAATTGTTTCAGAGCCTAAATGCTATTTATTTTCAACCAGAACGTACAGTGCAAATACAGTACAATACATGTGAAATAAAGCATTATAATAAATCATTAATCACTGTTAAGGGTTATGAGCTGTAATGAACCATTTATTTTGATTTATTTAAGCTTTATAGATCAGCTATAGCCATTATTAAGAACAACTTTTGGATTGCCAGTAGAGCTGAAATAATTACTCAATTAATCCATTATTTAGACAATTTATAAAAACGAATTATTTTAAAAACTATTTTGAAAAATGGTTAAATCGCTACAGTATTATACTTTTTAGAACAATTCAGTGTGTAAAAAAAGCCGAAAGTTCTCCAGTTCCAGCAGTTCTTTGTGAGGATTGGATGGACGTTTCCCTTAGCCTTAGGTGACAGTGAATGGAAAATCTTTGGATTTTGGACTCTTGGACAGGCAAACAAGACATTGTAAGACATCACCTAGACTGGAGCTAGAAAGAGCTTTAGAAAAAATGTTAAATCAATTGATGAGAAAAGAATTTGCAGATGACTTGATGATAATAATAAGAGAGTTACACACTACTATAACACGTACCCATTATTTGAAAGCTGTATCTATTATTTAATAGCTAACAATTACTGTTGTCAGACATTCAGAGCTATAGCCTGTATTTTAAAAATACTGTACGTGTTTGTGAGTCTTTATTCCATCATGCAACCCAGCAATCATTAAAACCTTTTACTATGCTTAAAAATAAAATCAGTGAAACTGTTTTTTCACGTTTGTTTATGAACTGATCAGTTGTACCTTCCCAACATGCTGGTTCAGTTTTAAAGTCTTTCTCACACCATTGGGAATATATATGGTGGTGGGAACATATGAAATCCATCTATTTATTTTGAAATGAATGATTTAATTTTTCTTCTTCCTAGAGACAGTGCCAGCTGAGTGTGAAAAAAAATATTGAATGCAGCCTTCAAAACCCAACTGTAGAAAGGAAACTCCCCCAGAGGGAAACAATGCATCTGTGTCCTCAATGGCAGCCGCGACCCTCATGAAATTCTAGTCACTATTTAAAAAAAAGAAGGAAAAAAATCATTTCCATATCATGAAATGTCAGTGATACCAGTAAGATTAGTGTCTTTAATATATAAGACAGAATTACCATCCATTGCAGAATGGAATTTAGATTTAGATCACATAAAATGTGAAACATTTTAATT
>NW_022602723.1:0-43796 GCF_008692095.1 Etheostoma spectabile | reverse complement strand
TAACGAATGTATCAACAACTGTGAATAAAGGAACAGAGCTGCAGAGAAATCGCTGAAGTCCCCAGAGCCTTGCTGCAGATAGGAGGCTCTTCGCGTGACCTTCCTCTTGCAATTGTCTATCAAACTGCTAATTTGCCGTCTGAGTCTCTTTTCTTGCTTGACCGTGTTTATTTAGTAAGTTAAAGTGTTATGAACCTGACATTTTCTGGTGCCGAAACCCGGGAGGTCAACAGCTGAGAGGACCGACCAAAGCGCTCGATCAAGCCTGAGAATCTGTTAAACAGCCGTCCACCCTTTGTGGACTGGGCCATAGGTTGATCCGGCGCTGCCCTGCTCTTTTCGGTGAACGACTTCCACGGTCAAGGAGCGAACAGACACGGGTGAGTGATCAGTTTTTTATGCTTCTGAGTGGACACACTTCTACTGCAGGCAAAGGGCACCAGGGGCCCTGGGTCCCGTTATTGCAAAGCTAAGTGAAAGTATCATTGATGTTTAATTCTTACGGTCCTGGGACCATATTGAGTAATATATTCTGTTGCCTGGGGCCAGATATAAAGCTTGAGTAAGTGTAAAGTTGGTGTTTATTTTTCGGTCTGGACACAGCTGAGGCGATAACAGGGAAATATCAGTTGATATTTTCAATGAGAACATTTTTCCCCGAGCGGGGAAACGGGAATGTCAAGAGGCCATTCGGATTAATTTCAGAAGTTTGGCAGGGTGATCACATTGCTTTATTGATAGCGCTATCTTGTGATTCTGTTTGTTTGTTGTTTTCTGTGAATTAGTTTTGTGTTTTTTACTGTTTTGTGTTTTTTGCTGTGACGCTATGTGTGTTGATTCCATAGCGAGTTACTGTTTTGTGTGTTTTCTGTTGTTACGCTATGTGTGTTTGATTCATAGCGGGTTACTGGTGTTGTTTGTGACCATTTACTATTTGTTTGAAAACATAAGGTGGTGCTGCACAGCTGTTTATTGTGATAACTTGTGGTTCTTTGTGGGATTTTGCTTAGACCAAGGCAACAGGTTGGTGCAGCGCAGCTTTTATTGTGGGATTTGTGATTGTGAAGTAAATTTGGGAGGAGATATGGGTCAGAAACAGAGTGTAAAAGTCCCTAAAGATATGAAATTCATGGAAAAAATCTTCCCGGAAAGCATGAATTTGTTAAAGAATGGGTAGATGAGTATGGTTTTGATGGAAAGCACAGATTAGCGTCCTGAAGGTTTAGCCCTACTAGAGCAGGCAGGCACAGAGGTTGAGAGAAAGAAAAAAGAGAAAGAATTAAAAAAGGGACCAGCTACAAAATGTGCTATAAAAGACAAAATTCCAGGTACAGAATGTACTGTAAAAGACAAGGTCCAGGTATAGAATAAAAAAATAATATAAAAATATATTTTTATATTAATATTTTTATAATTAAAAAAAATAATTAAAAGGGTCAGGAACCACGGAAGGCTCGCTGATCCACTCTGAAGTCCAAACAAAAGGAAGCAATTTCAAACAGCGGGGGTAAGTTGCAGTTTCATTTAAGTTGAAGTTTTGCCTATAAACAATTTGAATTGGATATTGAGACACTTTGTGGGACAGAGATTGGCCGTGGTTCCACTGAGGGTAGTCGGTGAAAGTCTATCTTTTGTTTTGGGAAATTTTGGGTTGTGTGTGTCAAAACGGAGAAAAAGGTTTTTTTGTTGTCACCACCCAGATTGTTTGGTATGACAGAGAAAAAGAGCCAATTGACATCATTGCATCCAATACGGACTAGAACGGGGTGACGAATAGATTTCAAAATCATACAGATAAACAGACATCATAGCTGCTTATCAGGATTTTCATCGAAAGAAATCTATCACAGATAAACAGTCATCTGTAGCTTAAATGGAGTTACAGCTGTTTGCAGGTTTTCCCGCAAGTTTACCGAGAACTAACTAGGCCGTATAGTGACGATTATACGTAAAAGAAGTACTTCGGCTGGCTTGTTAACTATTTTGGAAATGTATAACAAGCGCACAAATCACACGTTTTCTTCAGGGCCGTAGTGGATGGAATGATGATGAACCATGGTCCGCAGGCTTAGAAGAATGCTTGGTTTATTAGGACAAAAAAACAAACACAGGTTTCCTGAACATGGTTTCTTTAAGTTACAGTAACTTCTAAATCCTGCTAAAACAGGATTTAGACGAAAAGAAAAATATTGAGAGGGGGAAAGACGATTAGCACCCAAGATCTGATTCAAATAGAAAAAAAACAAAGAATGTTTTAGTCAGTGATGAAAGAAGCACCTCGTAGGAAGGAAACAGATAACAAAACTAGTTACTAAGGAGGGAACAGGTAATCGTTGAAACACAGAAAGAGATATAAACACTGTCACTAATGCATTTTCCCTCTTATCCGAGTCTTAAAGATGCGATTCAGCTGCTCAAACCACCAACACCACCTTACCCCCTCCAAATCCAGCCGAAGGGAGAAACAACCGTCCGTGTCTCCCCCGGAAGCAAGAACCAGAAGTGGAACAGATCCACACAGCACCCACCTCAATCCTGCTCTCTCTCTCTCTCTACAAGCAGCCACGGCCTCTCCCCCACCTACATCTGACATTAACAGCAGCATCAGGTACGGTCATCCAATGCAACAAATCAGCGGAACAAGCTGAAAAAAAGAAAATAACTTTGACAGTGTCAACATTGCTTGAGAGGGGGGGGGGCAAAGCAAAGGCGAAGCGAGAGGAAAAGGCAGAGGGCGAGGTGGAGGGCAAAGGCCAGCATGTGGACCGACACATGTCTCAACTGTGGAGGAAGAGGTCACTGGGCAGTACGAATGCCCATCCCAAAACAGAAGGGGAACGACAACCGAGGGGTCCCCCAGCTGGGTATCACACTACCAGCCAGCAACGGCGGCACGTAAAGGGGAGGAGGGGAACGGGAGTGGTGGAGAGTCTGAGCCAGTCTGCACCGATAAGGGAAGTGAAAATGCAAAAAACACACACTAACTAATCTGCTTGCAATGAAGTAAATGCTTTCACAGCTACAGCCCATAAACATACACACTCTTCCACACACGATAGTAGGGAGATTCTAGACGCAATATTGTCACCTAGGGGAGGAAAACTTGTAGAAGGTATTTCTACTTAGCAATGTTTTTATCTGAGGTGTATGAATTGGCTACGTACGACTTTAAAAGGTGTAGGGAAGGGATGTAGAGTTTTTGGTTTATTTCGGTTTACAATTATGTGCAAATTATGTCCAAAAATCTTTATTTTGCAAATCAAAAGCTTCCTAGTAGAGTAGTTCTTTAAAGGGGTGCAAGTGGAGCAATTGTCCCAGAAATTTTTTATCTCCCATGGATGTGTTTACATAGGGATCTAATGTTCGGAAGAGGAGTTATCTCAAACTCCTACAGGTCTCAAGTTGTGAGATTAGAAGTCACAGCCAGTCTGACTATGTTTTCACATACACACACATCTTAGCTGATTTTTTCAGTGGTATATCTCTCTTGGGTCAGGCTGCAGGCCTGCTGCATGAGGCCAGAGATGTGATTTAACCCCTTGCTGACTTCATGTCAAACTAAACTTACATTCCACTTATTTTGTCTCATCAGAAACAGGACGTTTGTTGAAGTTTTTTTTTTCAAGAAGATACAGATGAGCTTGAGTGTGCTTACATACTTGCTTGAATATAGATGTGCAGTAGAAGTAACCTTGATAGAAGAATGTTTTCAGAATCTAGCACTCATAAGCTCATATCCTCTTTTTGTCTAACCTCCCACAGATCAGTGGAGAAACTTGGGACACTTTGTCCTAGACTGTGACCAGCTGACTGACTGCACTGAAACCGTGGAGGGGGACGTTCACACCTCCCTTTCCACGGAGTTTATCGGAAGCTCCTGTCACACAGTGACCACCGCGCGCAGTGTGTTCCAGCGGAAAGAAGCTGGCAAACACACACACACACACATTTTTTTGATTAAGCTGTGAAGTTTCCCCCACAGAGATCTCACCATTGCTGTCCAAATGCCGACGCACCTGTGGGAAGCGCATAAATGTGATCAATCTCATAACACAATTGTCAGCCTGATGTCATCAAACCGCACAGACTTCAGGCCCAAAAATTATCAGTAGTCCTCAGAAACAAGATGGAATCCGACCGGTCTTAACTCTCTATTGAAAGCAGGAGTTATTGTTCCATGTCGCACGCGCTATTTTCCCTGTCAAGAAAATCCGTGATAAGGGGAAACCCTCACAATGGCGTTTTGTTCAGGACCTCAAAAGCAGTAATCCAGTGGTCCACGCACGTGCACCTAACGTACTACACCGTACCTATCTCTATTCTTTCAAGGATTTCCAGGGGGCACAATAATTTTTTGTTGTTTGTTGTGTCTATTGTTTTTTTTCAGTGTTCCAGTGGACAAAGACAGCCAATTCTGGTTTGCATTCCTGTTGATGGTAAGGCATACATTTTCACACGTTTAGGACAAGTATTTGTTGACAGTCCAACAGTCTATACGAAGCTCTGAGAGAGAGAGCCTTGAGAGATTAACTACACTATTACATTTTTAGTGTCACCTGGCAGCAGAGGGGCACAAAGCAAAAACATGCAAGAAAACTTCCCCAGACTGAGAAGGATGTATGGCTGTAGATGGTGCAACTTGTGTTAGGGTGCCTATATCAGAGAGATGACGGCCCTGCTTACCTAGAATGTGTAGCTAAGATGAGCCATGGCGGGGGCCATGTCTCAAATGGGAGGAGCAGAAGGTGTTTCACACCTTCAAAGGTTTCAATTCTTACTAAAAAAAATTTTTTTTAATAATAATAATGATAATCCACATATAGCAATAGCATGGGCAGGGCCATGTGCCAAAGGGGCAAGGGCTATTATTGTTAATGACAACATGGTCTTCACAACATTTGCATAAAGGGTAACTTTTGTAAAGCGGGCATTTGAGCATATCATGATGAAATTTGTTGGTCTCACACCGTCAGAAGGGAAAAAGGTCGGTGTGTCAAGAGATAGCCACACGTTAAGAACAAAACTACGTACTAGGAATGAGGGTCAGAACGCGCAGTAACCTCTGTTTGAGATCCTTTTGGCAGACCACCCTGTATGAGGGTTAGAAGCTTCTAGAGCTTCTGGGCTCTGGTGTGAGCATGAGATGTTAGAGTAGGGTGTACATCTGTCTTCTGCTCTCTCTGACATAAGAATCCAGGTTTTCTGCTGCCTTGCCCCACCCAGCTGGAGGACGCTCCACATGCTGCAGCCTGGAGATTTCGTGGTCGTGAGAAACTTCAGGGAGGAAGAACTGGCAGTCCAAACACTGGCAAGGTTCTCTCCCAGGTTCTTCTGGTCACCCACAGCAGTGAAGGTTGCTGAAGAGGACGACGCGGGTCCACGCATCACACTGCAAGAGGGTTCCAGTACCGGAGGACAGCCAAGCAGTCCCGCCAGACGCCCGGAAATCCGTGACCTGACCTGAGGCGTTCTGTGTCACAACGTTGCAACACGACACACACCAGAAATGAGGCAGTGGTAAAGACTGACTCCGACGGTGTGTCACGTGCTGGTCCAGCCACCCACACACCCACAACAGCACTTTCCTGAAGGGCACAGCACTCGCTGTGACGATGGAAGAACACAGGAAGAGAAAGACATGGTGTAGGACACAAAGTATTCTTGTTTTCTGTCTGTGGTTGTGGGGGTGCATTTATTAACCAGATATGATAGAGCTAAATCTGACAATATAATGAATGTGCCCAAAGCAATATGATGATATATTAACCAACTGTAAACAAACTTTTGACCTTATCTTGGCCAAAAGGGCGGCCGCTCCTAAGGGAGGGTCGAGAAGGAATTTTCCCTTTCAGAAGAAAAGGTTTTCGCCTTCTCCTTGATGAGTATACAACCTTCCTGTGAGTACATGTGATGATGTGATTATTGAAAACCATATTCTGGAGAGATAATTACTGACATGTTTGTTAAATGTACAACAGGAGGGAAATGACAGAGAAATTTATTTTTATAAGTCTTTTATTTCATATTTCTCTGTAGTAGTGTCTTAAAATATTATAACTTTCATGCTTATTATATATATTCATATCTTGCTTGTCATATATTCTTACATGCTTATTATATATATCTTAATGCTTATTATATGCACATTTACAAAACTGTGTTTCTCTTTGCTCTCCCTCTTTTTCTGTGTTGCTGCTGTTTCTTACAAAGAGGTCATAAATGTCTCACTGTTGTATATCACAGAGGTAGCAAATGTCTTAGATTCAAGGTCATTTAAAGTACAAGTCGTTCTCTTAGCGTAGGCATAAACCAGATAACGAATGTATCAACAACTGTGAATAAAGGAACAGAGCTGCAGAGAAATCGCTGAAGTTCCACCAGAGCCTTGCTGCAGATAGGAGGCTCTTCGCGTGACCTTCCCTCTTGCAATTGTCTATCAAACTGCTAATTTGCCGTCTGAGTCTCTTTTCTTGCTTGACCGTGTTTATTTAGTAAGTTAAAGTGTTATGAACCTGACAAGTATAGTCTTTTATTAAAAAATCATTAGATTGGAAAGCTAGACCTTTTTAATGGACTATTAATATTTTATTGTTTTGTCAGGAACCAGTGCAAATGCGCTGAATTTCCATCTTTACCTCCTGGAAGGCCTGAACAGGTGGAACCAGGATCGGGGGAGTGCGGCGGTGACCAGTAGAACATCGTCTCTGCTCACCTACGCCGGGCATGTGACCCAGTGCGTCAACAGCAGCAGCTTGAAGGTGTTTGGCCGGCCATTTGTGCCAAACTTCAGGCCACCCTCCAAATACAATGGTATGCTAATGTAATAATAACTGTCTACCTAGTACAGTGAGAAAATGAGGATTGAACACCCTGCTGTTTTGCAAGTTCTCCCAACTTAGAAATCATGGAGGGGTCTGGAATTGTCATCGTAGGTGAATGTCCACTGTGAGAGACATAATCTAAAAAACAATATCCAGAAATCACAATGTATGGTTTTTAAACTATTTATTGAGAAGGTGGGAGAACTTGCAAAAATAGCAGGGTGTTCAAATACTTATTTTCCTCACTGTATGAGGAAAAATGTCTTTTTAAAAGGCAGAAAACCTCAGACTAAAACTGGCTCATGTGGGAAGTCATCGACACAACAGTTGGGGGAGAGGGTGAGAGAGAGAGAGAGAATGGAATGAAAAGATGACCGGTGGCAATTATGGCAGCAGTAAAGGTCACGGAACTATTACTAATAATAGTAGCAATAGCAGTGCAGGGCGTCCAGCAGGACCACAGCAGCAGCTGCATCCACTACAGAGGTGCCACCACAATCCAATGAAATCTGAGAGGGGAGAAAGCACAAGGTTTTCTGGAAAGAAGCAACATTAGTTACATGCATGCTTCTTTCAAGTATCAACAACTACTGACATATGATAGCCTACACATATCTTTGCAGGGGGCACCCAGATTTGAACTGGGGACCTCTTGATCTGCAGTCAAATGCTCTACCACTGAGCTATACCCCCACATAATCTATTTTGGATATGCTTATAGTGCAGCAAAACAATGGCTGGGCCTCCACCATGTGGTTACCTTCACAGTCTGAGAAAGTATCCAAATCTCATCTACTGTATGAAAGGGAGTTACAGTTTTTTACAATTGCTATGACAGATTTTTCAATACTTTTAACACATTTCCAAAATTATTAACACAGTTAGCACGGCATCCGCATGTGTAAGCTATACTATTACAGTTTTTTACAATTGCTATGATAGATTTTCAATACATTTAACAAGTTTCCTAAACTCTTAACACACAAAAACACACACAAACACACCCAACTGGCAAAACAGTTAATTTCATGCTCAAAATCACACATTGTAAACTGAACTCCAAAACTAATTTTCAAAATACAATAATACCCAACACAACACACTATGTCTAACAAAACACTGCAAACATGTTCAAAATGAAATAATTATTCCGAACACTAACACATGTTCTCCTCCAACAGGAACATTTAATCAATCATAACACAATGACAAAAAAAAACTCTATCATCAGTTGACATTACAAAAACTTCATTATTTTAGATGTGTCAGGTATGCCCTTATACAATAGACAGTATATTGTATTGATCATAGATTGTGTTTTGCACATGCATTTTCAATTCAATTTTATTTATAGTATCAATTCATAACAAGAGTTATCTTGAGACCCTATACAGATAGAGTAGGTCTAGACCACACTCCAGAATTTACAAGGACCCAACAGTTCTAGTAGTTTCTTCCCGAGCAAGCAACAGTGCGACAGTGGCGAGGAAAAACTTCCTTTTAGGCAGAAACCTCGGTCAGACCCAGGCTCTTGGTAGGCGGCGTCTGTCGGGCCGGTTGGGGTTAGAATGAAGAGTGGAAATAACAAAAATAGAAAAAATAGTAGTTTGTAGCAGTTCTTTGTAGTAGTTCATGGCATAGCAGGGCACTGTGGGCATTACAAGGCACAGCAGGAGAATTTTTTGAAAAATCTCATAAAGTCGTTACTACTAAGAGCTCTGGGAATACTTGGCTCAGTAGAGCTGTGACCATCCGTCAGCCAGGCTACAGTAATGAAAAGAAACCTCACTTCACTTCGTTCACCATTGCATTGTTTTCTGAACCGGAGCTACAGTACAGCTAATTCTTAAGACAGTTATTATTACATTAGCATACCAGTGTATTTGGAGGGTGGCCTGAAGTTTGGCACAAATGGCCGGCCAAACACCTTCAAGCTGCTGCTGTTGACGCACTGGGTCACATGCCCGGCGTAGGTGAGCAGAGACGATGGCCTACTGGTCACCGCCGCACTCCCCCGATCCTGGTTCCACCTGTTCAGGTCTTCCAGGAGGTAAAGTTGAAAATTCAGCGCATTTGCACTGGTTCCTGATAAAACAATAAAATATTAATAGTCCATTAAAAAGGTCTAGCTTTCCAATCTAATGATTTTTACACAAAAGACTATACTGGGTGTTTATGATATACTGTAAGGGAGACACCAACCTGGAATGAATGTTCAGGTGGCAATGAAATGATTCCAGAGACGTGGACCCTCTGGCACAGCGTTACTTGGTCAGGACAACACCCCCTTCTTGATAGTGCCCGTCACTGGATAAAGCTGCACACCAGGCAGGTCCTGGATGCACTTGACGTGGCGTTGCTGCACACGCGAGATGTGCTCCATGCGCACCTGGTCCAGCAGTGGCAACCCCATGAGGTCCCTCCCGTTTGCCTGAACTGAAAAGACAAACATTGTTAATTTGATTATGTAACAAACACAAAACCACTATATACATATATATATATATATATATATATATATATATATATATATATATATATAAATAAGAGTAAATAAGAGTTATTTAATGAATTATTCACCATTGACAAACTTGGAGGGGGCGCAGGAAAGATGGTGGCACAGCAGCCGTTGCCCCAGCGGTCGAGACCAGACCAGCAGACTGCGAGGCTGCGGCAGGAGGCTGAGTGGTGGGCTGCTAAAGCAACAGCATTGTGATGCTTGATATAACAGCTACAGCATTGCAGCAGGCATGAGATGTGAGATTAATCGTAATGATACATCGTTTTAAAACAGATCACCTTAGTGCAGTGAAATCCACAATTACAGGCCACTGACCCCCCAAACAGAGTGGTCTGTCCACGGGCCTGCATGGGACATTTCTCAATCTGAAACAATCACAACCCTGTTTAGACTGGGGTGTACAGTAATTTGTTTTATTCATAGTATCTGCACTATTGTATGGTATATTTTTTTGAAGTTATCATTATATTTTGCTATATTTTACCTTCTGATAGAGGTCACTCCACTTCCGCTGCTTAGGGGCTGGTCCTTTGCCTCCAGAAGGCCAAACCCCTGAGCCGGCACACGCCATCAACCTTGCCATCCGCTCTCCTTCCCCCATGGACTTGTGGCTTTAGGGCTTATTGCTCATATAAAGGCAACATGAATATGGACAACAATAAACAATGAGTATCCTTTGGACAATACACTGTGACACTACAGCACAAACGCACACCTACTATGACAGCTGCGTTATCAAATCAATCAAGTTACTATTAAATGGGTAGTAATCTACCTAGATGATTAGCATAGACTAGGCTATGTCATAGCAAGTTAGTTACATATTGTTTCTCTATTTATAGTAATATTGAGTATAATATGTAGATTGTAACGTTAGTTTGTTTACATGACACAAACTAGCCATAATACAGTAGTTAATTTAGCTACAGATTGCATTTCACCCAGGTGCAGGTGGTTAGCTAAGAATAGTAATAACATAGTAGTTACATGGCTTTTTCTATTCATATTAATATTTGATACGTTACATTTATCAGTAGTAACGTTGATGTCAGTTAGTTTACATTTCGCATGACACAAACACTCATATTAGCTAGCCTACCGCTTCAGTTAGCATTAGCGATTGTTAGCTATGATGCTACGGCCATATAACAACGTAACACCTGGCAAAATTTTGTGTGAAGGTATTAAATAAACTGTATATGCCTATTTAAGAAGGAAACGCATGTTAATGGTTACTTACCAACTTGAAGTTTATCTCACTGTCAGCTTAAGTGCGATGACTGCAAACCGTTTCTAGGCACGCTGGGGAAGTCAGCGTCATGGACGTGGTGCGTCATCCACTCTTTCCAATTACTCAGCGTTACGATTGGCTAGATCCATTGTCATCCCGCTACATGATTGGACGGGGGTGAATCTCACTTTGGACATCAACGAACGTGATTAGATGTCAAGATTGGAAATGGAACAGACGATTCTGAGCGAGGTAGCACCACAGAGACTGCATCTGTCTGCTATTTAATGAGCGGGAGCTCGATCTTTAAGCAACAAGCATTTGCTTTTTGGCTTTTTGAGGTTGAGCTGCACATGTATGCTTATCAGGCTATTTTCTTTTTACTCAGAAATTGGGGAAGCTGACTCATGCGGAAATGTAGAAGCTGGACGTGCATTGTATTTTTCTTACATAAACTACAACTGATGATGCATCAGTCATTTTGCTGGAGGTTTCTTGGTCACAGCAACAAGCTTGATCATTGACATACAGTTACACGCCACGTATCACAAAACTGTTGGGTGGGGCCTTATGTATTTTCTTGTATTACATCAAGTGACCTGCATACCAATGACCGTCAGAGATGGCAAAAGTACTCACTGCCCGTACTCAAGTAGAAGTACAAATAATTGTGTTAACAAATACTCGGGTAAAAGTAGAAGTACTGATTTAACTTCTTTACTCAAGTAAAAGTAACAAAGTACAGGCTTAGCAATTTACTTCGGAGCAGGATGCTGAACCACTGTGTTGGAATTCACCCCAGATGGGACTTGAACCCACAATCCCTGGCTTAGGAGGCCAGTGCCTTATCCATTAGGCAACTGGGGCTTTACATCACCCAAGCTCACCAGTTCAGGAGAAATACATATACAGTTCTGGAGACATAATGAAACAGTAACCTTGACCTTTGACCTCCAAAATCGAAATCAGTTCATCCGCGACTCCTAGTGGTTATGTAAGCCAAATTTAAAGTGCTTCCCTCTAGGCGTTCAGAGATATTGCATTCACAAGAATCGGATGGACAGACATGAGAGCAGAGTCACCTTGACATTGAACCTTTGACCTCCAAAATCTCATCAATTGATTTGCGAGTTCAGATGAATGTTTTTGCAAACTTTGAAGAAACACAAACATGGGCGTTGTGATAAGATGGTGTCGTCTATCGTTGTTTCTGAGATCAACAATACCTTCCGAAGTTGAATAGTTATTGCGTACCTGGTAATATTAGAGTAGAGCTCTCGTTGGCACTGTAGCCAGACAATTTAGAAAATTAAGTTACTTTACACTTTAAACTGTTACATCTCCTCTGAATCACCATCTGCAAATTTCCAAGCCTCGTTGGCACGCCGACCACCATCTACAGGAGGTAAATCACTGGCTACCTATTCATGAGAACCTCATATCTTTTACCAGGTTCAGGTGGTTAATAGTTATGGTCAAATGAAGCTTCATTAAGCTTTCTGAACAATGTTCTTCATTTTCTGAACGCATTCACTCAGTAGTGTTTTTATTATTGGTTGTGCATCTGTGATTGCCCTAGAGGTCTCTCAGTCCAGCACCTCTCCCGCTCATCTTTGTTAGTTTTACTCTGTCCAGCATAAATCGCTGACACCATACCTCACACTCATCCATGCATATACATTCACCACTGACTAAACTGACTACCACCATCATTGAATTATCATTTCTTTTGTTGTGGTCATATTCTCGTATTTCCTTCAACCTTTGCACACGGTCTTTTGTCCTGGCCTTTTCATGGGGTCATGACAAAGCATCTAGGGTCAATTTTAGCCTTTGTGTGAGTATATAGGTTTCCAGATACATTGTTTTTGTGAAGATTGACGACCAAATTGTTAGTTTTTCTGAGATTTTCCCAACCATTGCAATATCTTTTGTTGCCTCGTTGGCGCTACCCAGAACGTATTTGTTCACTTTCTCATCTCCTTTTCTTACCAATCAAACCCAAAGCTCCCTTCCATTTTTTGCCAATCACGAGAGACTTCATATCCATTTCTTGCCAATCAAAAAAGCGCCTCCTCTTGGCAACGCCCATCTCCATTTCCTACCAATCAAAACGCATTTTCTGCTTCGATGGCAGCTTTGCAATCGCAAGAGAAGACGACTCATCTCGGTATTTTTCCACGGAAAATAAAGTAAGTTATTACTGGCACCAAATCTCATGAATTAAACTTGTCAAAAGTTCATTTAATTGATGTACTTGTTTGTATTTGTTTGACCGCAATGTCATATTGTTGTGCACTTTGCTAGTTAAGAACAAGCTTATAACGTTATGCTACTGTAAGCAGTAGTAGCTAGTGTTAACGCTACAGTAACGTTAGGCCAAACGTCACCGTCACATGTTGTGCATTAAACCTGTTACATGTTCATGTAATGTATGTAGCTATGTATTTATTTTCTTGCGAAGTCATTTTGCGGTGCACTTTTCTAGTTGAGAAGAGTATAATGTTAGTCAACAGGATAGGCTACGTTACGTGTATCACTTTATGTATAAAGTAACATCAATATGTTAAGTACCGTCAGGATCTTAAGTTAACGTTAGCTGTAATTTAATATTATTAAATTAAATATTATTATTATAATATATTTTATAATTTTTAGTAGCGTTAGAGAGAGAGAGAGAGAGAGAGAGAGAGAGAACTGATAAATTGATTGAATTGACATCAGTCCCTTATAATTTATATTACTTTAAGATTAGCATTCAAAAGTTTACCCCAACTTCAGTCCACTGTAGCATTTGTTGACAATAAAATATAATTGTAATATAATAATATTAATGTTGATAATGATTATAATAAGCCTCAATTATGACTCAAGCCCCTGTACTAGCAATGTTACAACATGCTTTACTATAAGATGAAGGTAGATAGATTTAGATGATAGAAATGAGCTATTCCATGGTCATGCCTGTAATATATAATTATTTGATTAAATCTTATACTATAGTTTTGTCTTTTTGGATACAATAAAGGGACCTTATTAAGTGCCTAACTATTGACATTATTGCTCTATTGTCCTACTGAGTTTTAATCTCAGATGGCTTCTAAGGCTAAGAAGCATCGTGCCATGGGGGACGATGAATGGCTGTCCCGGCTGAGGACGTTTGCCGCTACAGGGGTCTGGCCTACTGATGCTGGGAATAGACCAGCCCCTAGGCAAAGAGATGGCATGAGCTCTATATTAAGGTACAGCTTTTTACATGTTTTTTTTAACTATCAACAATTAATTAATGTCATGTAACATTCTGGTGCATTTTAATTTTGGATAATTACAGATAGAGAAGTGTCCACTCCAGCAGCGGGGGCAGATGTCTCTTTTTGGTGGAGCACAGGTCTGACATCATAATGTATGTTGTTAAAATTGACTTATATTTGTGGCTGTTGATTTCTTTGATATTTGTGTTAGAAAACTAATGTGCAGACAGCCACACCTGCTGCTGCAGCTGGCCCAGCTCCGTCAACTGCTGCTGACCCTGCTGCTCCAACTGCTGCTGACCCTGCTGCTCCAACTGCTGCTGGACCCTCTGCTGGTCGAATGCAACCCAAATTCTCCCTTGAAATGGTACCCAGCATTACTATTTAATAAAACATATAAACAGAATCAATGCAAACAGTAGCTTTAATTCCATGTATATTGCTTTGACCTGTACAACTCTATGATCATTTCCTGTAACTTGTGACATTTCATCCTTCCCCAGTTATTCAAACCACGGTTCGGTGGCTCACATACTGCAACACTGAAGCCCAACCTCAGTATGGCCAGGAAACCTTCTCAGGTATGATGCCACATATTGTTTAATTATAATGCATTTAGTTAATAATGCCTTTTATTAGTTTGCACTCTCTTCTTCTTAAATAAATGGAAGTAAAATGACCTTGTGTTAAACTTTAAACTTTAAAATTGTATCTCTTTGGGAGAATAGTTTTGGTGCTACTCTGCGTGCAATTTCTCTTTCCTCCAGGTCGTTTCCAGCACTGCCACCACGTCATCTGGCAGTTTGATTGACACCTCTGCAATAAAAACCACCATCCCTCTTGCTGCACCTCAATCAAACCTTGCTGCGGCCTCTGTCAGTCCCACTGTCTCCCATTCTGCGTCCAATCCTAAAACCGTAAGGACAATCTCCCCTTTCTCTCTTCTGCATTTGATACCATCGACCATCTTATCTTATTATAGAGATTGGAACATTTAATTGGCATTAAAGGAACTGCCCTAAGCTGGTTTAAGTCTTATTTATCAAATCGATCTCAATTTGTGGTCCAAGATTGTTGAGCTCAAACGGCTCACACATTATGATTGCAGCCTTCACAGGAAGAAACAATTAGTCAGAAAGAAATAGCAACACTATAATCAGCCTGCCCTGCAGGGAAAGCACACCAGCTTACAAATTACCACATTGTCTAGCTAGCAAACTAGGTATTTACACTGTTTTCAAAGAGCAAGTTTGTTTTACTTCGGTTGCTAAGCAACCCAGCGGCGGTATCATGCAGTAAATACCTTTAACTGTCTATGGCAAATACAGATGTTTCATAAAAACAGTAAAAACATGCAGGGCTATAACATAACCTTATGTCTGCACTAAATAACCAAAACAGTGGCATTAAGATGGAAATAGACTAGATAGTTCAACTTGATGTCCCTTAAATTCACAGTTTATTTTTGTAACATATTGGTGTATGTATAATTGGAGATTTTTATAAGATGTGCAAAGTCCTGACCGTTCCCTGACCGGGAATTGAACCCGGGCCACGGCGGTGAGAGCGCCTAATCCTAGTCACTAGACCACCAGGGAGTCACATTTATCAAATTTATTTTTGTAGATGTGAGTTTCCTTTGTGGGTAATTTAGCATCTTTCTCATCTTTTCTCTCATTTCCTCTTTTTTCCTCCTTTTTCCTCTTTTTCCTTCTTCCCTACCTCTTTCCCTTTTTCCTCTTCTCCCCCCCCCTTACAGCTTATTGCTCCCCAGCTTTGGCGCAATGGATAAGGCGTCTGATTAGGAATCAGAAGATTCTAGGTTCAACTCCTGGCTAGCTCGTAGTGCTCTTTAGCAACTAAATCCCTTGTTTGTCATTTCCAACTTTACCCCCCAGGACAAACTCTACAAAAATGTACATCTATAAATAGCCAAATGATGAGTAATTATTGTTTCAACATGTGTGTAAGTTCATCTATAGTCATCATAGTGTCAGTCAACTACAGCAATAATCAAGCTCTTGTTGTTGGTTTTCTGTTTTTGCTTGCTAATCATTTTTCCTTGAACATAAAAATTGTCCCTGAAGGACAGAATCAGCAGTGCTAGATAAACCATCCATAAAATGTTCATTTGTTAGTCATTAATCAGGGAAAGCAGGAAAATATTAGTAGAGTTGATATTCAGAGTTCCCACTATGCTTTCACAACAACAAGGCCCTACTGATTCCAAGTGGCCGTGATCGTATAGTGGTTAGTACTCTGCGTTGTGGCTGTAGCATCCCTGGTTCGAATCCGGGTCACGGCAGCTTTGTAAAGCCAGTTCTCTGTTATGCCTCCAAGTTGTTCCATCCTCTGCTTCATTTTACATTGATAGAAACTTCAAAGCAGGGGTGGCCAACTAGTCAAGGAACAGCAAGAGACTTGGTATGTGACAGATGTGTAATCTGTCATGTCCTGCCCTCTGAAGCTCTAGCCAGGCGCCATTCCTCGCCTAAAACAATATGAGTCATTCCAGTAAGTGAAGAGGAAACTCACATCTACAAAGATAAATTTCGTAGACGAGACTCCCTGATGGTCTAGTGGCCAGGATTCGGCGCTCTCACTGCCGTTGCCCGGGTTCAATTCCCAGTCAGGGAATGGTCAGGACTTGAAAGATTCAGGTGTAAGATTTGAAAGAATAAGTTTGTGGACTTGTTTTCGGTTCATTTAGATTTGTCAAATTCTTCCTCATTAGTTTAACGCTAGAACCCCAACGCTTTTAAAGAGTACCATTTCCTTTAAAGCAGACCCCCGACAGCGGATGTATCTTTTTGTCATCATTGATGGGTCATAAACACTTCATCTGCCTCCATCTCAATAACAATTCTTTTCTTTTTTTCAAACAGTAACTTGTAATGGAAAATTACATTTAACCAATGATTTTCATATTAATTATTCATAATAAGATCTCAAATGTTCCTCAGAGTATATGACTTCTGTATCTGTCATCTGTGTGTTTCTCCTTGTAGGAGACAACTGGATTTGTTATGACTCCACACCATTTCCTTGAAGAATAGATGACGTGGAAACTGACAGAAACAGTTGTCTAAAGCTGTGTTTATCATAGTTGATCCTAGTTCGAGACCATAGCCTATCCAAGAGACAAGATGTCCTTTTTCAGCTAAGATAGAATGACCGGTCAAGAAACTTGACACAAGGAGTGGCAGATTCAGAAAAATGTAAGAGCTCCAACTGTCTGCCTGAGGTCCACTTTCAGATTAAACCGTTTTCCAAACAAGGGATGTTTTTCTCCTCTAGGGGCACTAGATATAAAGAAGTGTATTACTGATTGTATTCACACAGAAATGTGGTCACTCTGTAACTTTGTGCATTGTGAGAGCTGTTCTTGTCATCTGATTGTTTTTCTTGAGAAAACAATTAAACCTTTTCACCGAATACGTAGACCTTTAATTCAGTTTGCAGCCTGTCTTTATTTTGTTTCAACAAGGTCTCTTCTCCAATCCAAAATTCCTCCTTTGCTGTACAAGAAACTTCCACAACAAACTTGGTGTTGTCGGCAGGATTTCAAGGAGGGATCAGATCGGGACTTGCTGGTGACTGATGAGGGCATGCATCCAGGGATCTGATGGTCACCTGCCTCTAAACCTCGCCAAACATCTTTGAGTTACAGAGGGTCAGAAACCACGGAGAGCTCTGATGATTCAACTCTGAAATCCAAATGACAAGGAAGCAATTTCAAACAGCGGGGGTAAGTTAAAGTTTCAATTCTGTCAGATAAATTATTTAAATTGGACATTGAGACGGTTTGTGAGACAAATATTGACTGTGATTTAACTGAGGGATTCGGTGAAAGTTATCTTTTGTTTTGTACAAAACAGTTGAAAAGAGAAGCTAGTTTTTTTCCCAATTCTTTTGGTCACACTTGGCACTATTTCACAACTTTTGTCTGTAATTCTCTATTCTGTCGGGGCTTAACTCTATCTCCCCCACCTCTTCTTTTTTTTTCTTGTTATGTATGACAAGAAGTATTATGCTTTTGGGTCGTCTGTCCATCTCTACATCAAAATCATTTATTCTTTATGGATCCCTGAAGGGAAACTCTGGAAAAGAGTACTCCTTCGAGCCAGAGTTGAACCAGCGACCTAAGGATTTCAGCGTTATGCCACTACAGTCCTCCGCTCTACCAACTGAGCTATCGAAGGGCATCCATCTATATGAATGCACTTCCCATTGTTGTGAATGTGATAACACAGGACCCGCTGGAGGGACTTTTTGAATCATTAGGGGCTGTAGCTCAGTGATAGGGCGCACTTTCAGTCTCAATGCCCAGATGTATTACAAGATTTGAAGTGAACTTTACATAGCACAGTGATGGTGGTATAGTGGTGAGAATAGCTGCCTTCCAAGCAGTAGACTTGGGTTTGATTCACAGCCATCGCAGTAGCTTTCTTTGAGTTGTGTTACTTGATTTTTTTTTTTACAAGAAGTCAACAGAAAGGTTACTTGCCCAACCTGGTTTGATAAAATCTGTCTGAGCTGCATGATTATGGCCAAAATGATAAGGACAATTACTTTGATCAATATGGAGACCACAATTAATTATCACAATTATTTGCTGATGTTCTACTCCAAAGTGCTGGAAAGGAAGGTTTCACTATTTGTTGAACCTCAGGTTAACAAGGAACAATCTCAGCAAGGTGATTGATGGATGATTCTAGTTACTCCACACAACAAGCACTTAAAATGCATATGTTTTACAGTTTCTATTTTACTGTATTTATGTACTTGTATTGTAGTATAGTATATTTACTGTACTACACTGAGCACTGTAGTTTCTTTTTTTACAGATGAAATAATCTCAACATGCCATTAAGTTCACTCTTCAGCAGGTGGAGACAAAGAACAGGAAATAGCAGAGAATGGTTTCGATCCATTACCTCAGGGTTATGGACCCAGCACACTTCCGCTGCGCCACTCTGCTCTGCTAGTATCAATCAGGGGCTGGAAAATCTGTGATTGACATTTTGAGGGGAGATTTGGGAACCAGTGGCAACCAAGGTTCCAACATCTTACGGCTTGTAAAGTTAAACATTTGGTAGACCTTGCAACTATCTTTTATGTGAGCTCCCTGATTAATCACACATTGATTATTCACATGTAACACTTGTGATTGGCTGGTGTTTTAAAAAAAAGGGCATTGTGAGTACAGATATAAACATCTGTAAGGAGTCTACCAAGTAGCCTCTTATCATTTTAGTTTGTACACCCAGTGAGGCTTACCGCGATGGTTTGGACTGGGTCCACTAGGGTTTTCTGCTGCTCTCGAGCAGACGGCTGTACTCACTCTGGTTTCTCTTCGTAACACACAAATCTTTTGCCTTTTACTAAAGACTTCCTTGGAGGGGAACGCCCGGTTTTTGGTGAGCTTTGCTGTTTGGTCGAGACTTTTGTACTAGCTTTTGCTTACCTTTCCTTTTACCCATCAGCTCTGTTTTATCCCACCCAGAAAAGAGATTTTAGACCTGGAACGGGCCATCTTTTATTTCCTATTGAGGTCCAAGTGGGAACGAGTGCAAAGAAGAGTGATGTAGAAGCCATAGGAGAAAGGAGGGAAAGGAGTGTCGGACCTGTTATTGTTTTTAGGAGAAGATTTACAGCTATACACATAACATCAGCCACGGCCCCATCCAGAAATCCTAAGACTGCAGCTACGGCACGGTTCTGGATGGGATCATACCTCAGAAGATTGAAGACCTTACCCTCTGATCTTGTGGTACCTGGGTCTTTTACCCTGCAATCAACCTATGCTTTTATCCAGGTGTTTTTAAAAACTTTTTCACGTTGAGAATAAGAAGTGTATGTTTTAACAAATCGTTGCTCTCTCATTTCAGTTGTGCAGGAGCGGGAACCAGTGAGTCCAGTGCGTGGGCGGGCTTTGGTGAGCCTTCAACTGTTTACATAAAAGGAAGTCTAAGTTGCCCATACTTGACACTCTCCCTCTCCTGATGCAACTTGAGACGTGTTGTTCATGTCCAGGAGTCGTGCACATTGCTCGACAGTATTCCCATTTAGGATCAGGATTTCTCCTCCCATGCTGAACACAGCCTGAGCCAAGGACCGCTTTCCCTTCATGAGTAGTCCAACGCGTTTGCTTGGACTTCCTCGAGGCCTAAGCTGGTAGAAAAATCTCCCCGTCGGGGAATCAAACCCCGATGTTCAGCGTGACAGGCGGAGATACTGTCCATTATACTAACGAGGAAAGCCCAACCTCTATTTTTGGCACATCAATCCACAGGTGCCGCTATTCCAGCATTCATGACACAATGAATACATGTAGATATATTAAGGGTTATACATATTTGCTGTCACTCAAATCCATGACAAAGCATCTGTGACTGAATCCAGTTTAAAATCTCTATGTGTCAAAAATGAATATGTCTAACAGCATTTTACAAATTTACAGTAAAATATGAATGGTGCATTTCCCCAAGAACATGCCAAAAAATCATTTTTCATCAGTTTTCGTAGTGTAGTGGTTATCATGTTCGCCTCACATGTGAAAGGTCCCCTGTTTGAAACAGGGTGGAAAAACAATTCTTTATTCATGTTGACTTCGCACATTTAAACTCTGCTGAGTTGAACTCTAAATAACCTACACGGAAAAATATTCCCAACGTGAAATCGTGGCCAGGCCTACCAAAGTTTCCATAGTGCAGTAGTCATCACATTCAGAGATTCAGGAGTATCCTGTCTAAAATTGATCGAGAAAAACTAGTCCACGCGTTTGTTACTTCTAAGCTGGATTACTCCAGTTCTTTATTATCAGGCTGCTCGAAAAAGTCCATAAAGACTCTTCAGCTGATCCCGAATGCTGCAGCACGTGTTCTGATAGGAACCAGGAAAAGAGATCACATCTCTTCTGGTTTAGCTTCTCTTCATTGGCTTCCTGTAAAATCCAGAATAGAATTTAAAATCCTTCTTCTCACCTACAAAGCTCTTCATGTTCAAGCACCATCTTATCTTAAAGAGCTCATTGTACCTTATTACCCCACCAGAGCACTGCACTCCCAGAATGCAATGTTAGTTGTGGTTCCTAAAGTCTCCAAAAGTAGAATGAGAGCCAGAGTGTTCAGCTATCAAGCTCCTCACCTGTGGAACCAGGTTCCCGTTTGGGTTCAGGAGGCAGACACCATCTCCACATTTAAGAGTAGGCTTGAGACTTTCCTCTTTGATGAAGCTTATAGTTAGTGCTGGCTCAGTTTTTCCTTGCCTCTTTCGCCTAG
The DNA here is from genome assembly GCF_008692095.1 of Etheostoma spectabile. NCBI lineage: Eukaryota > Metazoa > Chordata > Actinopteri > Perciformes > Percidae > Etheostoma > Etheostoma spectabile. Next base: position 22,689 of record NW_022602723.1, on the reverse strand, counting down.
TGCTTGCTCTTGGTGGGAATTTTTCGGGTTTCTGCAAATAACATCACAGAAGATGGTCTGGACCTGCTCTTTTATGAAAAGCGCAATGAGATAAGTGTTGTTGTGATTGGCGCTATATAAATAAAAATTGAATTGAATTAAATTACCGAACCTCAACTTCCTAGCCTCATAGTTGATGTTTTACATTCTTGGATCCGTCTTAGGTTCCTGCTGTCTGCCTACGTTCCTGGATCTGAGGTAGGTGATCATATTGTCACTGAAACATATCTTTGATAGCAGGATCATTTTCAATCTTTTGTAAAACCGTTGTCTTTCTTTGAGTATATCCACTATAATACATTCTTAAAAAATGCATATATTTTGCTATGGTTAGGCCTCTTATCCGAACTACTCTGGCAGATGATACTAGTGTCGATGTAGCCTTGGGAAATAATTAGCAGCTGGTAGATAGATCTCCCCATCGGGAAATAAAACCCCAGTCTTCCGTGTGAGAGGCGGAAGCGACCATCCAAAGTTTCAGTAGTATTGTTGATTTTGTGTTGGAACAAGTTGCACTGTTTGAAATAAGCTTTTGAGATACAAGAACGTCTTCACTTGGGACAGCAATTGACTCCCAACCCGATGGGAGAAATCCTGAACTTTGAGATTTGGAGGGGCTGACTTTGATTACGAATGCTTGACACTGGACTTCAATCTGCCCCAGTGGGTGCTGTAGATCACTGTTTGATGAAGCCAACAGAACAACATAATCTGGAAAGAGCAGAAAAGGAATTATAAGGTGCCCAGACTTGACAGTCCCACCTTCTGCTGCGCCTTGTGAGGTGCGGTTCATGTCCAGTAGATATGCTTTTTCCATCGCGTGACAATAATCCCACTTAGGGTCAGGAGTTCTCCTCCCATACTGAACACAGCCTAAGCCATGGCCCGCATTCCCCCTCATGATTCACCCCAGTGGAAGCTGTAGATCTATGCCTGATAAAGCCAAATGAACCACATAGTCTGCAAAAAGCAAAAACGGAATTCCAAGGTGGCTAGACTTGTCACTCTCCCAACTCCTGCGGCACCTTGTGACGTTTTGTTCATGTCCAGGAGTTGTGCTCTTTCAATCGCTTGAAAATATTCCCATTTAGAATCAGGAGTTCGCCTCCCATGCTGAACACAGCTTGAGCCAAGGCCCACTTTCCCGAGTAGTCCCACGCGTTCACCGGGACTTCCTCGAGGCCTTGCATTGGTTAGCTGGTAGAAAAATCTCCCCGTCGGGGAATCGAACCCCGATCTTCCGCGTGACAGGCGGAGATACTGTCCATTATACTAACTAGGAATGCCCAAGCTTAATATTTGGCACATCAAGAAATAGGTGGCCCTATTCCAAGATTCAGACCACAGTCAATGCATGTAGAAATATTTAGGTTTACTACATATTTGCTATCATTCAAATCCATGACAAAGCATCTGTGACTGAATCTAGTTTAAAATCTCTATTTTGTAGCATTTTGAACATTCGCAGTAAAATAAAAATGGTGCATTTTCCCACAAATATGCCAAATAAATATGTTTTGTCAGTTTCCGTAGTGTAGTGGTTATCACGTTTGCCTCACACGCAAAAGGTCCCCTGTTCGAAACAGGGCGGAAACACATTTCTTTATTTGTATTGACTTTGCACAATCAAACTCTGCGAAGTTAAACTCTCCATAACCTTCACGGAAAAAATCTCCCTGACGTGAAATCGTGGCCAGGCCTGCCGAAGTTTCCCAGTGCAGTAGTCATCACATTCAGAGATTCAGGAATATCCTGTCGAAAATTGATGCAGAAAAAACTAGTCCACGCATTTGTACTTCTAAGCTGGATTACTCCAGTTCTTTATTATCAGGCTGCTTAAAAGAGTCCATAAAGATTCTTCAGCTGATCCAGAATGCTGCAGCACGTGTTCTGATAGGAACCAGGAAAAGAGATCACATCTCTCCTGGTTTGGCTTCTCTGCATTGGCTTCCTGTAAAATCCAGAATAGAATTTAAAATCCTTCTTCTCACCTACAAAGCTCTTCATGTTCAAGCACCATCTTATCTTAATGAAAAAGAAAGTTGATGTGTACATGCATTTATTAAAAAGAAAGTTGATGACATAATGAATGGTGATGATAAATCAAAAAGAAAGTTGATGTGTATATGCATTAATATAAAAGAAAGTTGATGTCATAATGAATTTTGATGAAGACAAAAGAATGGTGATGATATAATAAAAATAAAGTTGATGTGTTTATCAGGGGTGATCCGAGTATCCGGCTGAAACGAGTATCCGGTACGGATAAAGCACTTTTGCCGAGTACAAGTATTATCCGAGTAATATGAGTCAATATCCGTGCTCGGATTGAATAAAACTCCTCAACTGGCCGCGCAGCGTTCTGTGATAATCACAACGCCACCCCCCCCGCCTCAATCACACACACACAGAACATGGAGAAATGCGCTCTCTCTCTCTCTCTCGCTCTCTCCTGCTCCGTCAGTCAATTCGGTCTGCGGATCTGTTCCGTTAACGTTTAGGGTTTCTTCAGCTTCAGGTTTGTTTTTAACTTCGGTTTGTAGTCCTTACATAGTAACCAGTAGATTTCTGGTGAACGTGGGGTTTGTAGTCCTTACATAGTAACCAGTAGATTTCTGGTGAACGTGGGGTTTGTAGTCCTTACATAGTAACCAGTAGATTTCTGGTGAACGTGGGGTTTGTAGTCCTTACATAGTAACCAGTAGATTTCTGGTGAACGTGGGGTTTGTAGTCCTTACATAGTAACCAGTAGATTCTGGTGAACGTGGGGTTTGTAGTCCTTACATAGTAACCAGTAGATTTCTGGTGAACGTGGGTTTCAGACATGCTGCTTGGTTTAAATGCAACTCCCGTGCGTCTCTGCCATCGGAGATTTTTCTTTTACTGTCAGCTGCCCCCGCCCCATCTCTCTCTTTTCTCTCTCTCTCTCTCTCTCTCTCTCTCTGTGTCTCTCTCTTACTCACACACACACACACCCACATACCTGGTGTGGAAATAAAAACAATAAAAAAGAACCAAAAACAAAAAAATCACACTGATCATAAAAAATTTTAAAGTTAAAAAAAGAAAGTTATATTGAGTATGAAAAGTCTTGTTCATTACATTTTACTTCATAATTGCAACCGCATGTGTTGTATTCATTGTTGCAAAACGTTCTGTATATAGTTTGTTTGTTACCATGACAACACCATTGATCTGAAGCTCGATGCTGTCATGTAAATAGTTTTCAAATCAGCAATAAATATAACAATTTCTGATCAACCCACATCAATTGCATGCTTAAAATAAAGCCCCGCCCATTTCAAGACCACCCGACCCACTTCCGGGTTAAGGCAAGGCAAGGCAAGGCAGCTTTATTTGTATAGCACATTTCAGCAACAAGGCAATTCAAAGTGCTTTACACAAAATCAGTTAAACAGATAAAACACAAGTAAAAACAGTTAAAAATCACAAGCATTAAAAACCGGTAAAACACATGAATAGACAGTTAAAAACAAAGAGAAACATAAAACACAAGAATAAAATTTACAGTGCAGCATAAGAAATTTAAAGAAATGATTAGTCATTTAAAGAAAGGCAGCATCAAATAGAAAGGTCTTCAGCCTTGATTTAAAAGAACTGAGAGTAGCAGCGGATCTACAGGTTTCTGGGAGTTTATTCCAGATATGAGGAGCATAGAAACTGAAAGCTGCTTCACCCTGTTTAGTTCTGACTCTGGGGACAGAAAGCAGACCTGTCCCAGATGACCTGAGAGGTCTGGGTGGTTCATAGTGTAGTAGCAGATCAGCAATATATTTTGGACCTAAACCGTTAAGTGATTTATAAACTAGCAAGAGTACTTTGAAATCAATTCTTTGAGACACAGGAAGCCAGTGTAAAGACTTCAGAACTGGAGTGATGTGATCCAGTCTCTTGGTCTTAGTGAGGACTCGAGCAGCAGCGTTCTGAATCAGCTGCAGCTGTCTGATTGATTTTTTAGGGAGACCTGTAAAGACCCCGTTACAGTAGTCAAGTCTACTGAAGATAAAGGCATGGACAAGTTTTCCAAATCCTGTTGACACATAAGTCCTTTAACCCTTGATATATTCTTAAGGTGATAGTAGGCTGACTTTGTAATTGTCTTAATGTGGCTGTTAAAGTTCAGGTCTGAGTCCATGACTACACCAAGATTTCTGGCTTTGTCTGTTGTTTTTAACATTGTTGTTTGAAGCTGAGCGCAGACTTTTAATCGTTCCTCTCTTGCTCCAAAAACAACCACCTCAGTTTTTCCTTCATTAATTTCAGAAAGTTCTGGCACATCCAGCCGTTAATTTGTTCGATGCACTTAGTCAGTTTTGTATTGGACTATAGTCCCCTGGCGATAAGGTTATGTAAATTTGTGTGTCGTCCGCATAACTATGGTAACTTATTTTGTTTTTCTCCATAATCTGAGCCAGTGGAAGCATGTAGATGTTAAACAGAAGAGGCCCCAGAATGGAGCCTTGCGGAACTCCGCACGTCATTTTGTACGCTCAGATGCATAATTACCTATAGACACAAAGTAATCCCTATTCTTTAGGTAGGATTCAAACCAGTTTAGTACTGAGCCAGAAAGGCCAACGCAGTTTTCCAATCGGTCTAGTAGTATATCGTGGTCGACCGTGTCAAATGCAGCACTGAGATCAAGTAATACTAAGATTGAAATTTTGCCATTATCTGTGTTAAGGTGGATGTCATTAAAGACTTTGACAAGAGCCGTTTCAGTGCTGTGGTGTGGTCGGAAACCCGACTGAAAGGTATCAAAACTGTTGCTTAGTGACAAGAAATGGTTGAGTGTTGAAAGACTACTTTTTCAATGATTTTACTTAAAAACGGAAGGTTTGATATTGGCCTATAGTTGCTCATTAGTGACTTGTCTAGGTTGTTCTTTTTTAAGAGTGGCTTGATACTGCAGTTTTCAGGGCCTGTGGAAAGATACCTGAAAGAAGAGATGTGTTCACAATCTGTAGAAGATCAGAAGTCAAACAATTGGAAACATTTTTGAAAAGTCCCGTTGGTAGAACATCAAGGCAACAGGTCGAGGTTTTCAGATGTTGAATAATGTCCTCCAGGTTTGTATGGTTGATCGTGTGAAATTCTGTCATATTGGAACTATTTTTGCTTGAACACTGTGACAACACATATCCTGGACTTGATATGGAGGCACTGACTGTTTGTCTAATGTTTGGATTTTGTCTTTGAAGAAGGAGGCAAAGTCATTGCAGGCCTTGGTAGATAAAAGTTCAGATGCTACTGGTACTGGAGGGTTTGTTAACCTATCAACAGTAGCAAACAAAGCACGGGAATTATTATTGTTTCTAGAGATAATATCAGAGAAAAAGGACCTTCTTGCATTCCTCAGTTCCAAATTATAAATGCGAAGTCTCTCTTTATAGGAGTTATAATGGACCAGGAGATTTGTTTTTCGCCACCTTCGTTCAGCTTTCCTACACTCTCTTTTTTCTGTTCTCACCAGTAGGACATTTCTCCATGAGATCTTTTCTTACCAGATACAACTTTGACCTTAGTGGGAGCAATGGCATCAATAACATTTGTGATTTTACAGTTGAAATTATCTACAAGCTCACTGACTGATAGCCCAGAGAGGCTGGTGTGGAGGAGAAAAGCTGTAATAAATGTGTCACTGGTGTTTTCAGTGATATACCGTTTTCTGATTATCTTTGTTTGGACACTTTTGGGCACAGAGATAGTGCCGTTAAAGAAAACACAGGAATGATCTGAGAGAGCAACGTCAGTCACCACAACCTTGGAAATGTTCAGACCTTTGGAGACAATCAAGTCCAGAGTGTGCCCCTTATTGTGGGTGGGCTCCGTCACATGCTGAGTCAGTCCATAGTTCTCAAAACACAACACAGCTCTTTTGTCCCCCTGTCCTGGGGGCTGTCAACATGAATGTTAAAATCACCCGCAATGATTACACAATCAAAGTTAATGCAGATAATAGACAGCAGTTCAGTGAAGTCATCAATGAAGGTTGCACAATATTTAGGTGGCCTGTAGATATTTAGAAACATCGCTTGAGGGGAAGATCTTAATTGAAGAGCACATATTCAAAAGAAACAAAATTTCCATAACATATTTGCGTACAGTGGAATGAGTCATTAAACAAAATGGCGACTCCACCTCCTTTCTTATTCACTCTATTCTCACTCATAAAACTGAAGTTAGGGGGAGCTGACTCGATGAGAACAGCAGCGCTGTTATTATGGTCTAACCAGGTTTCAGTTAAAACATAAAATCTAGATTGTGCTTAGTAATAAAATCATTGATTAAAAATGATTTTCCTGCCAAAGACCTGACGTTTAGTAAGGCTAGTGTTAGTGTGTTTTTTTTTGGGACAGGCTGTAGCTGACGAGGAATGGATGCTAAATTTGCTAAGTTTGCAGTTAAGTGCTTATTCACCATTCTTTTCCTATTACCTATCACAACAGAAATTGAGGAAGAATTGAATCCACAGGGCCCGGCTTGTCTTGAAAAGAGTCATTAGTATCACTAGTCCTGCAGCCAAGGCCCGGCACATATCAGATAGTGCTTGCCAGATTTGCACACAAGCGTCCTTATCAGTCTGGGGGGAAGGAGTTTTCTGACATCCTGGTAGTGGTGCTTGGCGTTTTACTTTTGCCCGGGGTTGAGCCATGGGGGTAGGAAGGGGTGCATAATTGATGGGGGAAATAAGGGAAAGGGTGTGTGGAGACATCAGTAGAGACAGCGATGAATCCTCAGAAGGTTCGGGGTGGGAAGGTTGAGGGGTGCTGGACGGGTGAAGAGGGGAGTGGAGGTTTCGTGTCTCTGCTCTCTGGTCTCCCATGGTCAAATCTTTGCACAGGCGGGGGCTGTGCTGGATCACTGCCGCACTTTGTTGTGTCTTCCTTTTGTTTTGTGACCTTGGCAGAGGGAGCAGATGTGTAGCGCAGAAAGTAAAGCAGATTAGAGGTGAACAGCTTTACTCCTGGCTTGTTAAGGGAAAGTCTATCTGCTTTAAAAAGATGTCTGCGCTCCAGAAATGTTTAAATTGTCAATGAACTTCAGAGAGTGGACGGTACATTCAGTTGAAAGCCATTTGTTTAGTCCCAACAGTCGGCTGAATCTCTCATCTCCTCTTCTGACTGACGGTATAGGACCACTGATAAACACATTTGCGCTTAGGGGGGTGACTGTGTCAAGCAGTTCCCTAAAGTCCAGTTTCAGCAATTCAGACTGTTGCTTTACAACATCATTTGACCCTATATGCAGAATAATGTTCTTCACAGTTGGGTGTGCTGCCACGATATCTGGGATTTTTTGGGTCAAGTCAGACACCATGTCTTGGGAAAACATAGTATTTTGGTGTTTTTACTGTTTTTTAAATCTTTTACAGCAGAGTCACCCACAATCAGGGTTTGAGGCCCAGTTGTTAGCTTTTTACTTTTTGAATTGCTCTCAGTCCTTACCCTGCTGTGTGGTGATGAGACGCAGTCCCGGTCATCAGATGACTGTCCAGCGTCTTGCAGCAGAGGAGCAAATCTGTTATCCAGTTGCACACCAGGTTGTTGGGGGGGCATTTTGTTGCTTATTTTCCCTTTTGCAGCTGTCCACGGCTGTGTCCTACTAGGTACAGGGGTTGAAGAGGCGCTCTGCCCAGATGATAATGCAGGCCAGCGGTCATATCACAAATCTCAGGGCGCTGTGCCCGGCCCGTTAGTCGTCCTCCCATTTCCCAGGAAAATGATTTACTCTTAGGCTTCGCACCAGACAAGTTCCAGGGAGGACCGCCACTTGTTGATTTATTACCAGTTCCACCCTCCTGTTCTTTGTAGTCTTGTTGGTGCTAATTAGCCGTGTGTTAGCATACTTCTGTCCATTGTTATGGGTCCATGGTAAAGTGGTGTCATTTCCACAAGATCCGTTAACTTCCACGTTCACTTATAGAAGGTGAACCTTGGTTTCCAGAAGTGCAATCTTCTGAAGGAGTTTGTAGTAGTCTTCTACGGAGAAAGGAGGCATCTTGCTGCTAATTAGCTTTAGCTACAATCACTGTAGGACAGGCTTGAGCTATTGGTAGGCCACGCTCACGCAGAAAAATTTTAAAATATGGCAATAGCCTACTATGTCTACAAAAAATGTATAGTCCAGTGTTTTTGAAGTGTCCAAGAGCCGCTGCTCATAGTTTCTCAGAGGAAAAGCACGATTATCAGCAAAAATATGCAAGCAGAAGCAGGAGCAAGCAGCAAAGCGTCTGCACTGTAAGAAGCAGGAAGCAAATCTGACCACTTCCGGGTTAGGCCCCGCCCAGTCCAAGTACGGTTACGGATACAGATAATTCATGTGGTAAACAGATACAGATACAGATGCAGATACAGATATTGCTGTACTCGCTCATCCCTACACCTAACCATGTATCCTGTATCATAGCTACATGTATGACCTTTGCAGCAAAAGAACGTGTGAAAATCAGTTTGGTATTCAGTGAGGTTGATTGTTTGTTTAGAGGCTAAAAACAGGTTTAAACTAACTGTCCCTGTTTGAGCCTGTTGGGTGCTAACTCTAGCAGGAGGATAACACGGGGTAGACACCACCGATTGGTTTCATTTCTCTCTCCACTGACAGACCTCCTAATGTACAAACTACAGAGCTATGTGTTGAAATTGACTGGAATTCTCCTTTAAGGAAAAGTCCATCTGCTTTAAAAAGATGTCTTAATGCACCTCTCCATATTTCCTGACATTTGCCGTTACAATCAGATATGTCACTGTAAAAAATAGAATGTTGGCACATGTAGGGAGCTGCGTTGGGAACCGGAGGGTCGCCAGTTCAAGTCCCCATGCGGACCAAATTACAGAGTGTGGTTGGATGCCACTTCACATCCTGGGAACTGCCAGGTACCCCCCCAACCGCTCAAGGCGCTGGTCCAGTTGGTAGCCCACTCACTCTGACATCTCTCCATTGTTGCTTGAATAGATCCTGAGTGTGTGTGTGTGTGTGTTTCAGGCCTGTGTGTGATTACTAACAAAGTGTACACAGAGTGAAAATTGTAATTTCCCCACTTGGGGATCAATAAATATCATAGATTAAATTATATTAATCAAAAAGAAAGATGATGTGTGTACGTATTACTCAAAAGAACGTATAGGCATGTAACGTATAGGCATATATGCATATGTGTATATGCCTTAAAAAGAACAGATATGCATTAATCAAAAGGAAAGTTGATGTGTACATGCATTAATCAGCAGACCTCGTGGCGCAATGGTAGCGCGTCTGACTCCAGATTAGAAGGTTGCGTGTTCAAATCACGTCGGGGTCAAATGTCCTTACTGCAGTTCTCTCACGTGTGCATGAACAGGTCTTGCGTGTGTGTGTTTCAGCCCTGTGTGTTATTAGTAACTGAGTGTAAATTGTAATTACCCCACTGAGGATCATTAAATTATTTTAATCAATAAGAAAAATGATGTGTATATGCGTTAAATGGTGTAGATGGAACATCGTAAGCACCTTTGATCCGCATTAAAGGATCAAAAGCATTCCTTTGATGTGCCAACATTCTATTTTTTACAGTGACATATCTGATTGGTGGAACTCCCTGTTACCATGGAAATGTTCACTGCACCTGCAAACTCACCAACAGCCCTATTTCATGCTACTTTGACAAATTCTATGCTTTTCAGAATTTACATAAACACATTTTAAGTTTCTAAAATAAAACTAACTGTTAAAGAGATTATAAAACATCTATTAAGTTGTTCAAATTCAACTTCATTAAATTAACCCATTAAGTTTCCGCATAATGCATCAGTACTAATATCAAATTCTATTGTAGGTGCTTGCATATTTTTCATCATTTAACACTTAGGTAAATATATGTATCAGATCCAACTCTGTTTCTGAATATTAGGACTGGGATCTGGGTAAAAAATGATATACCCCCCCCCCCCCTTCTCTCCTGGTTAGTAGATTTTAATCAAGTATATTTATCAATAAACAATGAAATGAAGAATACAAATGTTCCGATAAATGTGCTAGTTTACTGATATGTATATAAGCAGATTTAAAAAAATTATCTGTAAAAAATCTTTCAATGAAAATGAAAATCATTATCTGTGATTACCAATGTGCCAACAAGTATCAAAGGATCAAATCAAAGTTGTTTATTAAACTTATTCAACACTGTCTGCTCGAGTTATCTTAGCTTGCTAGATGAAAATAAATAGACAGGGTGGTAACCTAGCAACACTTATTGTTTGTAAGACACCATTTTGTTTTTGATTACTCAATCTTAGGGACATCTCTCAGAGGAAAAAAAATGCTGCTAATATCCTGTCTCTGAAAATAACCTCAGGCCCCAGAGGGTTAACCGAAATACAAGTCAGGAATAACTAGAACTGCCAGCAGTTATGACGGGGCCAAACCCCCCCCCCACCCCCCGCATGCAAGTTAGCCCCAATGACCCGGGGAGGCACAAAAGTGGAACCAAAGCAAAACAATGGGGGGGGGGAGATGTCAGGAAATATGGAGAGGTGCATTTAACAGTGGAAAGATGAACCAAGACGGCTTTTCATATATGTATTTTCTTTTTCTATTGACTATAGTTGTGTTTGTTATTAACAGAAATCAACCTGTCAACATTTCTATTCGTCATAAAGTTCCGCCGTTAAGTTTTTTAACGCCAGTTCAAAAAGAGCTGAACACGGAGGAGGATTCCTCCCTAACGGCCGCTCTGCTCTGCTCCGTGCCCCCGCTGTCCGGTAATAGTTAAAGCAGATAAAAACCTAAAGAACACTCAAAAGCTTCAAGATAAAACTTAAAAAGAAGCTTCTTCATTCACGTTCAAGAGAAGGCCTGTGAGACCTGTCAACTCCCGGTATGGGAAGCGGTATTTAACCGGTGAAGGTCTGCGGCAAGATCAGTAAGATCTGTGTCATTGGTCCTTTATTAAATCAGAGCTGTAGTTACATACTTACCCTATGCCCTGATATGCATGTGTCAAAAACCATATAATGCTAATAACTAGACATGATATGCGTCTCTATAATTAAACATTATAAAACTATAACTAGACAGGGTGGCTGGGAAAACCTGAATCCTGACTGTCTTCGTTCACATTCAAGAGAAGCCCTGTTTCCAGCCAGACTATGAATTGATTCATTAAATCCCTGTTATTAATGTGGACTCAGTCCCATATGGTCTAGGGGTTAGGATTCCTGGTTTTCACCCAGGTGGCCTGGGTTCAACTCCCGGTATGGGAATTGGTATTTAGCTGGTTAAGGTCTGCACAAAGATCTGTACGATGTCCAACATTGGTCCTAAATTAGAGCTGTAGTTATGTACATACCCAACACGGTTAGACTTTACTGTAATTTCTACAGTTACTTACCGTAAAATACCATAACTTTCTTTTCCGGTTCATTACTGTAATATGCATTGCATTGTCGCACTGTTGCTTGCTCTGGAGGAAACTACTAGAACTGTTGGGTCCTTGTAAATTCTGGAGTGTGGTCTATCTGTAAAGTGTCTTGAGATAACTCTTGTTATGAATTGATACCATAAATAAAAATTGAAATTGAATTATGGGTAGTAACATTTAATTTACATTTATTTACTGTATTTTTTGAATTTGCTGTAGTCTGCTGTAAAACAACAGCAGTAGTGCTACTGTAGGTGAATACAATTGTTAGTTCATGTTATAGAAGCATAGAAATAAGATGGAAAATAAAAACATCTCTATAAAATTACACTATTTCATTTTATAGAAATATTTTACATTTTCTTTATTATGCTTTTAGCAGTGAAGGTAATTTAAAAATGTGAAATGCTTTTCAGCAGTGTAAATAACTTATTGAGAGTTGTAGAGACAAACAACCTGTAATTTTCTAATGTTGAACTCAGATAAAACTGAAGTTATTGCTCTGGGGCCCAAGCACCTCCGTGACACATTATCCAAAGATATAGTTACTCTGGATGGCATCACCCTGGCCTCCAGCACCACTGTGAGGAATCGTTTCACCTACGTAAATGTGCAAAATAAATATTTGTATAAATATCAAATGTATTATGTTCCAGTTTAATGGGTGTTACGACAGGTATCAGCAATGCAGTTTCCATTTTAAACTTGACATGCCATAAAGTTTACTCTTCAGCAGCTAGAGACAATTCACTCAAGACACTTGCAGCAACAGATGCTTTGCCTGACATCACAAACTGGAAATAGACTTGATGCTGATACAAAGCATAGGAATTAGCAGAAGATAGTTTTGATCCATCGACCTCTGGTTATGGGCCGGCACGGTTCCGCTGCGCCACTCTGCTCTGCTGTTTATGTTCAGGGGAAGGAAAATTCTGAGATTCACATTTTGAGGGACAGTTTTCGGGTTGCAAAGTTAAACATTTGGTAGACCTTGCAACTATCATTTATGTGAGCTTCCTGCTTACCTCGAAGAATCTTGAAGGAGACTACTGAAGCAATAATGAGCCAATACCTTGTTAAAAAATGTTATCAACACCCTTCACTCTTTTCAATTTTTCTCTGACATTGTTTATTTTAGAAAATTGTAACCAGCATTAAGTGAGGAGTTTTAGGTCTGTGTGAATGTGGGCCGAGTATTTACCTCGGCTGAACTTGTGAACATCTCTTTGGCATATTCCCAGTCTGATCAAGTCCAGGTGCTGGAAAATCTGTGATTCAGGTTTTGAGGGAATGGGATCTGCATGTGCTTTCTTACCAGAAAGTTTCTGGAGGTCCAAATGGCATCTTTGATGGCGGCCAGGGTGAGCCACTGATTTGCAAAGTTACATGCTGTTATCTGTTTCTTTGGCCTGACGGATGGACAGACGACCCAAAAGCATAATACTTCTTGCCAAGACATAACAAGAAACAAAAAAAAGAGGCGGGGGAGACAGAGTTAAGCCCTGAAAGAATAGAGAACTACAGACAAAAGATGTGAAATAGTGCCAAGTGTGACCAGAAGAATTGGGAAAAAAACTAGAACGTCCACAAGTACAAACCTTTCTTCAAGAACTTTTTATTGTGCTCACATTGGCCCTCATTTATGTAACGTGCATACGACCTAAAACCGGCGTAGGACGGGCGTACGCCGATTCCTACGCAAAGTTTGGCAAAGTATGTGGAGTGCTTAGGTCTCCACATACATTGTTTTTATTAAGATTGAAGACCAAATTTTACGAAATTTTCCCAACCATTGAGAGTGCCTTGTTGGCGCAGTAGGCAGCGCGTCAGTCTCATAATCTGAAGGTCGTGAATTCAACCCTCACACGGGGCAGGTGTTTTAAAAACAAAAAAACACAACTGATACTGGAAATACAGCGACTTTCAGGTGGTTGAATACTGGCACAAGCATGGAAGTTGTGATTCTGTGGTTATTTCTGAGACAAGGAAAGGCATTCTTTAAGAGGGTGGGGGGGCGTCTGCCTCAACTGGTTGGGGTGACAGACAGAGAGAGAAGAGACATGGAGAATTGTAGCAGAGGGTGTCTAGCAGGTGACTCCAACCACCGATCTAAACTCCTTAACAGTAGGAGTAGGGCAGGTCACCACTACATCGTAGTGATTTGTGATTATGCAACATGTTACCCAGAGGCTTTCTCCCTCAGAAACACCAAGGCTAGACAAGTGGCCAATAGTTTACTTCAACATTTTTCCCGGGTAGGGGTCCCCACAGAAATCTTAACCGATCAGAAAACTAACTGAACATTGAAGGAGGTAGACTCCCTGTTAGGGATCAGGGGCATTAAAACAACACCCTACATAGTTTGTGGCTTCATGAACAATATTGTGTTATCTCATAGCTACTGGAAGCCACCCGTCTCCACCAGTGCATTTCTCAATGCCCAGATGTGTTACAAGATTTGCAGTGAGTGTTGTGTTGTCCAGCAGAAAGGCAACAGATGTGTTACTTTCGACTAGATTTACACCATAGCAGTGCAAGCATTTTCCCAAGGCTCACTTTTCAGCCACCGCCATGTTTGAAACCATATACAACATAAATATTACATATTTCACCCAGGTGTCTTCTCTTCTTCAATGATCTCACAAAAAGTAAAAAAAAAGCCAAAAACATTCAGGGGATGTAGCTCAGTGGTAGAGCGCATGCTTTGCATGTATGAGGCCCCGGGTTCAATCCCCGGCATCTCCAACAAGTCTCCAGTCTGTCAAAGAGCTGCAAAAAGCTCTTATTCTGAAAGAGAAAAGTATTAAAAGGCAATCTCCTTGTGTTCATGGTAATTAATGCAAAAATCAGTCTCACTGGCCAAGATTTGCATTGTCCAGTGATGGTATAGTGGTGAGCAAAGCTACCTTCCAAGTAGTTGACCTGGGTTTGATTCCCAGCCATCGCAGTGGTTTTCATTGTGTGGTTACTTGCTTTATTTGTCAAGATTAGCCAGAAAGGTTACTTGCCCCACTGATTTGATAAAATATTAGATCTCTTTTAAGGTACAAATAAGGGACTTTATCAATCAATCAAGCTGCCTCCATGAGGATCCACAGACACAGGGAGCGCACTACGGTTTGCACTTTGCCCGTGTCTGGTTACTACTACTAACCAATTGAAAAGTTTATCAACAGAGCAGAAAGCAGCAGAAAGGCAACAGGTGTTTTACTTTTCAACTATGATTTATATCGTAGCAGTGCAAGTATTTTGCCCAGGTTTGATTTCCAGCCACCGCAGTTGCATTTACAGGTTTTGAAGCCATATACAACAATACCATTACATGTTTTACCCAGGTTTCTTCTTTTATTCCGTAATATTTCAATTTCTTTGCGGTGAGTCATCCCAAAAGGATTAATGAAGAAAAGTCTTAGTCTATCTTGGAAAAAAGTAAAAAAAATCTGAAAATCTTCAGGGGATGTTGTCCAGTGGTAGAGTGCATTTGACACAAACTAAACGGTGTCCCTTTTATACCTCAGACTATCAGATAGCACTACAAGCACTTTAAATGTAGTATATTTATTGTATTACGCTCCAGTTTTTATGGGTGTTACAGCAGGTATGAGCAGTGTAGTTTGCATATTCGTGGATGAAATATAATTGACATGTAATTAAGTTTATTTTTCAGCAAGTGGAGACATTTCACTTCAGACAGATGCAGCAACAGATGCTTCGTTAAACATTAACACACAGGAAATAGAAAGTAATGCTGATACAATTAGCAGAGGATGGTTTCGATCCATCGACCTCTGGGTTTGTGCCCAGCACGCTTCCGCTGCGCCACTCTGCTCTACCGTTAGTACTCAGGGGCGGGAAGATGTGTGATTGACATTTTGAGGGAAGGTTTGGGAACCCACGGCCACCAAGGTACCAACAGCTCACGGGTTGTAAAGTTAAACATTTGGTAGATGTGGTTGCTCCTTGCCACTATCTTTTATGTGAGCTTCCTGATTACTCACACCTTGATTAGTCACATGTAACGCTTGTGATTGGCTGGTGTTTTAAAACAAGGGCTCCGCTCTACCAACTGAGCTATCGAAGGGACCTAATACATATGTACGCACTTTCCATTTATATTTATATGATAACACAGGACCCCCTGGAGGGTATTTCTTTAGATTTTGCAAAACATTCACATAAACTCGCAGATCAACTGACAAGAATCCCCACCAAAAAGGGATTTTACACCTGGAACGAGCCATTTTTTATTTCCTGTGGGGGTCCAAGTGGGACCGAGTGCAAAGAAGAGTGACAAAGAAGCCAAAGGAGAAAGGAGGGAAAGGGGAGCAGATTTACAGCTATACACATAACAGCAGCCACGGCCCCATCCAGAAATCCTAAGACTGCAGTTATGGCACGGTTACGGATGGGATCATACCTCAGAAGATTGAAGATCTTGTAGCGGCCCCTCGGATTTTTGGACTCAGACGCAGAGAGTTTCAAACGGGTGTCACTTTAATTCTTCTTCTTAAGGAGCACCAGGCACCATTTGTATCATGAACACCGTGAAAACTACAGAAAACACAAGTACAACATGTTTCAATGTTGATTCACAAACAATTAAAATATTAATCATATTCACATATTAATCGTACCTTATTCCGCTCTCCGAGGGCGCTAATCAACGAGTTTCCCTCCATTAACTTGCATACTCTCTATCTTGACACATTCTCACAGTTGGAGCTTAGCTTAGAAATACCATGTGCGAACAACAAGAATAATAAAGTAAATCACAATGCGAACCTTTTCTTTACAAAATTCAAACGGATGAATGATTAATAACTTACAAGTTTTTACCACTCTGACGATGCGTGAGCAACACATTGTGAAGAGAGTATGACCGGAAGTGTAGCGTCAAACAAAATACAAGCAGAAGAAAATGGCGCTTTTCAAAATAAAAGCAGAACCGACCACTAGAACTGCAATGTATTGTTAACATAAAAAATATAATACTGTGTAGGAGAATAGAATTGCAATTTATCAGAGACATTTACAGATCTTACCCTTTGATCTTAAAGTACCTGGAAGGGATGAGCGAGTACAGCATTGTCTGTATCTGTATTTGTACTTGGACTGGGGCCTAACCCGGAAGTGGAAAGGGTTTAACCCGGAAGTGGGTTGGGTTGTCTGGAAATCGGCAGGGCTTTAACCAGTATGTTATTTTAAGCATGCAATAGATACGGGTTGAACAGAAATTGTTGTATTTATTGCTGATTAGAAAAGTATTTCCATGACAACACAAGGAATCTTTTTGTGTGTAGGGGAGGGGTACTGTGACTAGCCTATCACAGAATAGTGTAGGGGAGGGGTGCTGTGACTAGCCTATCATAGAATAGTGTAGGGGAGGGGTGCTGTGACTAGCCTATCACAGAACGCAGACACAGTCAGCTACACGTCAGTCAGATTTTTTAACAATCCGAGCACAGATATGGACTCGTAGTACTCGTATTATTCTTGTATTTGGCAAAAGTGCTTTATTTATTTATTTTAAGTAAAATCATTGAAAAAGTAGTCTTTCAACAACTCAACCATTTCTTGTCACTAAGCAACAGTTTTGATACCTTTCAGTCGGGTTTCCGACCACACCACAGCACTGAAACGGCTCTTGTCAAAGTCTTTAATGACATCCACCTTAACACAGATAATGGCAAAATTTCAATCTTAGTATTACTTGATCTCAGTGCTGCATTTGACACGGTCGACCACGATATACTACTAGACCGATTGGAAACTGCGTTGGCCTTTCTGGCTCAGTACTAAACTGGTTTGAATCCTACCTAAAGAATAGGGATTACTTGTGTCTATAGGTAATTATGCATCTGAGCGTACAAATATGACGTGCGGAGTTCCGCAAGGCTCCATTCTGGGGCCTCTTCTGTTTAACATCTACATGCTTCCACTGGCTCAGATTATGGAGAAAAACAAAATAAGTTACCATAGTTATGCGGACGACACACAAATTTACATAACCTTATCGCCAGGGGACTATAGTCCAATACAAAAACTGACTAAGTGCATCGAACAAATTAACGGCTGGATGTGCCAGAACTTTCTGAAATTAAATGAAGGAAAAACTGAGGTGGTTGTTTTTGGAGCAAGAGAGGAACGATAAAAGTCTGCGCTCAGCTTCAAACAACAATGTTAAAAACAACAGACAAAGCCAGAAATCTTGGTGTAGTCATGGACTCAGACCTGAACTTTAACAGCCACATTAAGACAATTACAAAGTCAGCCTACTATCACCTTAAGAATATATCAAGGGTTAAAGGACTTATGTGTCAACAGGATTTGGAAAAACTTGTCCATGCCTTTATCTTCAGTAGACTTGACTACTGTAACGGGGTCTTTACAGGTCTCCCTAAAAAATCAATCAGACAGCTGCAGCTGATTCAGAACGCTGCTGCTCGAGTCCTCACTAAGACCAAGAGACTGGATCACATCACTCAGTCTGAAGTCTTTACACTGGCTTCCTGTGTCTCAAAGAATAATTTCAAAGTACTCTTGCTAGTTTATAAATCACTTAACGGTTTAGGTCCAAAATATATTGCTGATCTGCTACTACACTATGAACCACCCAGACCTCTCAGGTCATCTGGGACAGGTCTGCTTTCTGTCCCCGAGTCAGAACTAAACAGGGTGAAGCAGCTTTCAGTTTCTATGCTCCTCATATCTGGAATAAACTCCCAGAAACCTGTAGATCCGCTGCTACTCTCAGTTCTTTTAAATCAAGCTGAAGACCTTTCTATTGATGCCTGTTCTTTAAATGACTAAATCATTTCTTTAAATTTCTTATGCTTGCACTGTAAATTTTATTCTTGTGTTTATGTTTCTCTTTGTTTTTAACTGTCTATTCAGTGTTTTACCGGTTTTTAATGCTTATGATTTTTAACTGTTTTACTTGTGTTTATCTGTTTAACTGATTTTGTGTAAAGCACTTTGAATTGCCTTGTTGCTGAAATGTGCTATACAAATAAAGCTGCCTTGCCTTGCCTTGCCTTGCCTTTATCCGTACCGGATACTCGTTTCTGCCGAGTATCCGGCTATCTCTAGTGTCTAACAAACTCTGGCACTTTACCCATGTCCTGCTTTACTCAGCAGTTGAAAGGATTTGTGCAAATTTGTATAGCACAGGGTTTGTGGGATGTCGTGACCTCCTTGCATTTATGTTAATTATGCAAAAATCAGTCTCAATGCCCAGATGGGTTGCAAGATTTGCAGTGAATATCACATTGTCTAGTGATGGTGGTGTAGTAGTGAGCATAGCTACCTTCCAAGCAGTTGGTTTATCACCCTTTTTGGGTTTTTTGTGGTCGAGTGTTTAAGGCACTGGACTAGAAATCCATTGGGGTCTCCCCACGAAGGTCCAAATCTGCCGACAATGAAAGGCAACCTTAGCGTTGGTAGCAAACCAATGGCACATCACATCATAAAAAATCTCACTTGTGCCTTCGTGAACAATATTGTATTATCCCATAGGTACTGAAAGCCTGATTTAGGGTCTTAGCCATGCTGAACACAGCCTGAGCCCAGGCCCGCTTTCCTCTCATGAGTCACCCCAGAAGGCGCTGTGGATCAACAGAACCACATTATCTGCAAAGACAATAAAAGGAATTCTAAGGTGCCCAGACTTGACACATGCTGCGCCTTGAGACGTGTTGTTCATGTCCAGGAGATGTGCTCTTTCCATCGCTTGACAATATTCCCTTTTAGGATCAAGAGTTTTTCTCCCACGCTGAACACAGGCTGAGCCAAGGGCCACTTTCCCTCATGAGTAGTCCAACGCGTTCTCCGGGACTACCTTGAGTCCTTGTAGTATTGTGACAGGCGGAGATACTGTCCATATTAATAACGAGGAATGGCCAAGTTTAAAATTTGGCACATCATTCGGAGGTGGCGCTATTCCAGCATTTAGGCCACATCCACTTTTGTACTTTATAGTACAAACCTTAAAGTAATGGTTGTTTTTTCAATTCTTCTGGTCACACTTGGCACTATTCCACAACTTTTGTCTGTAGTTCTCTATTTTGTCAGGGCTTAACTCTGTCTACCGCAACTCTTTTTTTTGTTTCTTGTTACCTCCCGGCAAGAAATATTATTCTTTGGGTCGTCTGTCCATCTCTAACATCAGAATCAGAAATACTTTATTGATCCTAAAGGAAACTTTGGAAAAAAACAGACCTTCGAGCCGGATTTGAACCAGCGACCTAAGGATTTCAGCTTTATGCGTCTACAGTCCTCCGCTCTACCAACTGAGCTATCGAAGGGAGTTAGCACATATTTAGCACTTCCCATTCTTGTGAATGAGGAAACACAGGACCCCTGGAGGGAATTTCTGACTTCAGGGGCTGTAGCTCAGTGATAGAGCACTTTGAGTCTCAATGCCCAGATGTAGTACAAGATTTGAAGTGAACAACGCATTGCCCAGCGATGGTGGTATAGTGGTGAGCATAGCTGCCTTCCAAGCAGTTGACCTGGGTTCGTTCCCAGCCATCGCAGTAACTGTTTTTGGGGTGTGGTATTTTTTTTTTACAAGAAGTCAGCAGAAAGGTTACTTGCCCAACCTGGTTTGATAAAATCTCTTTGAGCTGCATGATTATGGCCAAATGATAACGACAATTACTTGATCAATATGGAGATCACGATTAATTATCACAATATTTGTTGATTTTCTACTCCAAAGTGCTGGAAAGGAAGGTTTCACCAATCGTTCAACTCAGGTTAACAAGGAACAATCTCAGCAAGGTGATTGATGGATGATTCTAGTTACTTCACCAAGTTCAGGCCAAATGACACAGCTGTAAGAGATCACATTGGTTACTTCCAGCAATGTAACATTGCAAATGGCAGTGGTGGGATTTGAACCCACGCCTCCAGCGCCTTAGACCACTCGGCCCACACTACCTGCAAAGTACCAACTCCCACATCGTGACAGACACAGGGGCCGTAACTAACGGTATGCTTGTTAATGTTATGGAAAAAAAAAACCTTTGCAAGTAAAAGCCATAACTTTATTAAAAAATGCTAATACTTTATTAAAAAAAATTATCACACTTTTTCATTTTTCTCTGGCATTGTTATTATTAGAATATTGTAACCAGCATTAAGTGAGTAGGTTTAGGTCTGTGTGAATATGGGCTGAGCATTTACCTGGGCTAAATTGGTGAACATCTTCTTTTGCATATTCACTGTAAAGAGCCATTACTCCTCCAACTGCCAACTATTGTTCCAGAGACAATAGGATATACAGTTTTAGATTGCAAGGTAACTGTCCAAGACACAAAGACTACACGGAAATCCCTCAAGTGATCAAAACAGTTTGCCAAAATCGCAGCACAGAGATAAAAACCACTCTTTAAAATATGTTCATGTACCATTCAAAAACAAAGTACAATCATAAAACACATACTACTTAGATACTGCAGCCATCCTGATCACATCCATGGGGGGATCTGCTTGTGCTTTCTTACCAGCAAGTTTCTGGAGGTCCAATAGCATCTTTGATGGCAACAAAGGTTAGCCACTGTGTGAGCCACAAAGTGTATAGCTGTAAATCTGCTCCCTAAAAACATAACAGGTCCGGCACTCCTTTCCTCTCTGTCCTCCTTTGGCTTCTTTGTTAGCTACAAACGTCCCGGGGTGGACTTGAACCACCATCCTTTCAGTTAACAGCCGACTGCGCTGACTATTGCGCCACAGAGACTGCGCTTGTTGGACATTCTATGAGCGGGAGCTCGATCTTTAAGCACAAACATTTGCTTTATGGCTTTTTGAAGTTGAGCTGCACATGTATGCTTATCAGGCTATTTTCCTGTTACTCAGAAATTGAGGAAGCTGACTCATGCGGAAATGTAGAAGCTGGACGTGCATTGTACTGTTCTTACATGTCACTTGGATTCTGACTTTGATTTCAAATATTTGGCATTCAAGAAATTCCGGAACTGATGATGTATCAGTCATTTTGCTGGTGGTTTCTTGGTGGTCACAGCAGCAAGCTTGATGATTCATACAGTTGAACGCCACGTATCACAAAACTGTTGGGTGGGGCCTTATGTATTGCTTGTATTACATCAAGTGACCTGCATACCAACCACCATCAGAGATGGCAAAAGTACACTGCCCGTACTCAAGTAGAAGTACATATAATTGTGTTAACAAATACTGGTAAAAGTAGAAGTACTGATTTAACTTCTTTACTCAAGTAAAGTAACAAAGTACAGGCTTAGCAATTCACTTAAAAAGAGTAAGAAGACTTGCCCCAATGGTGCTATTAAAAACCTCTTCACCATTCTGGCTGGGACAATGTCTAAGGGACAGTTGGTAGGTTCATGTGTTGTACAACCTCAACACAGGCTTAAATTCCCTCAACACAGCTGAGTGTGTAGGAGAAGCAGATACAATACCTTAAAATTAGCACTGGTAATTTCCCAGATAGATGCTACTTGTCAATAAAATAACCAAGACATTTATCACATGTACTAATTGACACATCTGTTGGAGCAGAGGTGCATGATTTATGACAGAGTTAAAGTATTAAATAACAATCTGGTTTGTGGCAATTGCTAGCTATGACAGAAGAGAGATGCTGCATCTTCACCACCTTCACGCATTCTGGTATGTGATAGACTGTCCCTTAATACACCCAGTGTCACATGTAGATTGTCTTTCCATCTTCGTTCAGCTTGTCTGCAGTGTTGCCTAAGGGCCCTCTGGGTGTGTCATTTAGCCAGGCGTCCACCTTAGGTTTAACAGCTTTAATCTGATAAGGGGCAATAGAGTCTAGGATTTCAGTGCATGTGGAAGGAACTCAGAGAGAATGTTATCTGGGATGAGGGGAGAGACCAGCCACCAGTCACTGGTGTTAATATAACTTGAAGGAGCTCCATATTTGACAGTATTGACTGGAAGGATAGGCTTTGAGTTACATGGGGGATACACACTGTGCATTCAGTCTGGTAATCACCATAAAAAATTAGGTATCACTGAAATTTTAACTTGTGTTGCTGCAGTCATAGTTACAGTGCTCATCCTGAATGGGTCGGTTATAGTGCATCAGAATGCTTGTTGAATGGTCTATTAGCTTTGGAACCACCTTTCCCCACAGCTTTCAATTGTCAGATATGGGTGGGGAGTGGGCACTGTGTCCAACCCTTTCTGTGTGAAAAAATAACTAAAGACGTCTCTTGGATGAGAGA
>NW_022602722.1:0-44124 GCF_008692095.1 Etheostoma spectabile | reverse complement strand
CTTAGTTTAGTCCAGATATGTCTGTCTGCTGGCGTACCTTAGAAAGTGCTATGACAGAGCCTTGGTCACTCCATGACGTTCTCTTTGCCAATATTTAGAACAAACAGTGCCAGCTAAACTAAGCTAGCTACTGTGCAGCCTAAAAACTGTGGTATGGCATCCAGGCTTTATCAGTTCTTGGTGATATCTGGCCGCTCTGCCCTTCTATTGAGTGGATCTGGCACGCGATTGCCCAGGCCCCGCTCTTGACTGTCATAATGTAGGGTCTAACATTCCGAAGTATCTTGCAATACAGATCATAGGCATATCACTAATTTCAGCTTTCTAAAGCTCAAAAAAATGCTGTGTTTGATGGACCTACAGCTGTTAGGGGTGATTGCAACACGTTAGAAGCCACCTCATGACTTATCTGTTCGTTCACGGTTCCTGTCTTTTTTGGATGTACGTGGAACTTTTGACGACTCGTGTGGGTGGAGCCCGGGAAGATTTGGAGACTTGGCACAGCATTGCTGAGTCCTTGAAGGCAATGCTGTAGCCTTTCTTTTGTTTAAGTGTGTGATTGGTCCCTTGCCTGTGTCTGTCTGTGTGTCTGTTTCAGCATGTGTTGTTTTGTCTCATCCCTCCCGTTTTAAATCTTTTTGATTTGTGGCCTGGGACGCGTTCTATGTACCAGTGTGTTGTTTGTAACTGTGTGTAATGTTATGTTTACATTTTTCTGAATATAAAAATAAAAAAAAATATGATAAAAAAATAAAAACAACTATAGTGAAAAAATAGTGTTATATGATGCCCTTATTTGCCTTGTCGCAGAAAAAATACTATATAAAAAACCTACAGTTCAATGTTTAGAAATACACCCTAATGGCTTGCAGAGATGGGAAGTAATGAAGTACAAATATTTTAATACTGTACTTAAGTAGATTTTTTGATATTTTTACTCCTTACATTTTAACACAAAATATTAGTACTTTCTACTCCTTACATTTAAAAAATTGGCTCATTACTTTAATTTGTACAAGGAGGTTGTCATGTTAGAGAATAGTGCAGACATGCGCCTCTCACCGCGAGCGGGCGCCCACGCCACATGGAGAAGAAAGTGAGAGAAAAGAAAAAGAGACTTGATGTTGTGGATAATCAGTTGAGATTGTGTGTGGGGTCTTTGAGAACTGTAAATCGTATAACTTCTGTTGTCAGTTAATTTGAGCTGTTGTATTGGTCTATAGTTCTCGCACATTTAAAGTAAGTTAGCTAGTGATTTTGTTTGTGTTCTTCACTGTTAGCTAGGTTGCATGTTGCAAAAAGAGAGAAGTTTCTCCGTCCATGTTTTAACAGACAAGTGGGAAGTTGCAAAACCAGAATCAGCTTTAACTACAGTCCAAATCCAGTCTCACCAACAAGTTTCAAAGAATTTTACTGGAGTTACGGTTATTATGTTTGCATCATCAATACCATATTCAATCTAATTTGAGGGGACTATACTGTACATTATGCACCACTAAGACGCTCGACAGATTCATGCATTCATTCGCTGCAAATCGTTGGGCTGATGGTGCTGGATTCATGGGTTGATGTTAGCACATAGTATGGATGGCGACATGATTGAAAGTGAAGAAAATGGAGATCCCAGAGATTGGCAGACAAACAGCAAGACATTCCTGTTAAACCTCGGCCTTACCTGAGAGAGATGTTGAGATAGTAGGCATGAACAGAGCTGCCAACTATTCCTATAAGCTTGGAATGAGATTTGGTGGGGCCAACCCATATTTGCCGCATACAAAGCAATTCTAAAGCTCTTTCAGCATCATTATCCTTCAGGGTTAAATTGGTTTGGATGTGTGGGGGATGGGGGGCTCTCCCTAGGGGGGTCTGGGGGTATGCCCCCCAGGAAAGGAGATTTTGTGTAAAAAAATGAGAAATCAAGTCTTTAGTGATATGTGCAAAACTGTAGGGTAAGAGCCTTTGCATTGTTGTAGTATCAACAGGTATTAGGGCATTTAGCATTACATTATTTACATTATTAAACTTCTTATGATTAAGAATGACCCAGACAATGTGCCAAACATAATGAATCACATGAAGAGACAGTAGCATATGTCAGCAACAGCTGAGAGATTTGGGGAACAGGTCCTCGTCCCTACACCAGGGACCCAAAGTTAAATTAAGTTGAGGGATCAACTAAGACCACTGAAATTCTAAAGATGAGAACCACTGATTTACTAAATTCTAATCCTTTAACTTTTGTGCCAAGGCTCGGTAATGTCTGGCACTCATCCTCTGTGCCCACTTACTGTATTTACTTTTTGGCAAAATAAAGACTATTTGTTCATTTTATGAAAAATTGAATGAATTCTTTACAGTTACATTTAGAGATGCACCGAGGTTAGAGAAGCAAATAGTGGCCCACGTTGCAGTATGTATAGTATGTATAGCTCAGATTTGTTTCATCAGAGTTCTGCTCATGTTTACAACTTTGTGCACATTCAAAATATAACTCCTCCCATCTCTGTTTTCCGAGATTTGGAGAGTTGTAATATGGTTTGCTGTGCATGTATTGCTCCGCTGATATGGTAGCATTCACTCAGACCGTCGCACAGAAACAGAGGGCCATTTGGTTCTCGGTCTCTGACAAAGTTTAGAGGTAGCTGTACGCTGCTCATTATCAGAGGTCTACGCACAGATCAACGCATCACTGCCCACAGCAGAGCAAGTCCACTAAAACGAACTGAAGTTGCTACACTACCAGCCACGCTGCTCACCTCTATTTTTACAGAGAGAGTGGTCACGAAGCGACGGACGGGTCTGTAATACTCAGATCACATACCTGAAACCGAGGAAATGCCCCTTGGATGGCTCGTGAAAAAATGTTTTCAGTTTATGACAATTTGAAAGTTCCACAGACAGGAGCGCTCTTGAACTCATCTTTCAGAAATTTGACCAACGGGTTGACACTTTAGCGTGAAACCAGTCAATGCGTGTGTCTCACACCAATGTGCTGCATAACTCTAAAAGCATGGGGAACTTCTTAATGTTAGTAATTCATGTTAAACCTATATTTTCTTTACAGAAGCCATATTTGATCACCACAACACACACATATATGTAGAATTCCTTTAAATGTTAAAGGGAAGATTAAAAAAGAGAAACTGGATCTGTGAATTCTCCCAGAATCTCAACTGATATTCATATGTTCATATGTTGCTGCTCAGTCAGAATCTTATTAACCTGGAGTCCCTGTCTATGTCACAATAATCATACATGTATGTTTTAGGCTAGGGGTCTCAAACTCAACTTACTTGGGGGCCTCTGGAGGTAGCGTCTGGGTTTGGCTCAAGTGTTCCACAAAAAAATGTGTTTTCAAGTATTCAAAAAAAGGACCACAACTGATCCATCTTCTTTATAACAGTCTTCAACATGAATGTTTCTTCTTAACATGAACTGTTCCTCTGAATTTGAATATTCCTTTCTGAACATAGGCTTCTCTTGCTACTCCTTGCTGACAGAGACCTGACAGCGCTTCCTCTCACACAGCTGAGACCCATTTGGCATTAGGGAAGAAACAGTTGAAACCCTCAGTATGGCTTGAAGATGTCCATCAGTAATCTGGACCTGTACTTTGACTCATTGAAGTTCTGGTGGAGAAGAGCTTTTCACATAGATAAGTGCTCCCAAAAAGGCACATGGTCCGCTTGAACATCCTGGAGAGCTCAGGGAAGGTGGGTGGCAATTCTCTCAAAAATTGTCCAAGCTTGTCTGCATTCAACTCACCTCCTCCACATTCTCCGTTTCCAGTTTACTTTGAACAAGTGCCACCAGTCCATTTTTCCTTCCTGTCATTGATGGTGCTCCGTCGGTTGTTATTCCAGCAAACCTCCTCCATGGCAAACGGCATCCTCAATAGCACCACACAGCTGGCGGAATATCTCCTGAGCGGTGGTCTGACCATGCACTGGAATCACAGTGAGCAACTCCTCAATCACTTCAAATTCGTCAACACCACGACATATGCTGCGACGCTGCGCAGTGTCAGTGTGGTCCATGCTCTCATCAAGAGCGATGAGAACGCACAAAAACGTTTGGCTCTCACATAGTTCATATATGTTTTCTGAAAGGTAAAAATGTGCTCTGCCACTGTGTTAGCTGAAAGACTGATGTTGCTCAAATGACCCTTATTTTCTGGACAACTTTACTTGCAGCTAGTAACATGCACTTTTGATGAACTTGCTTCCTTGAAACGGCTTCCCGGCCTTAGCAATCATCTCACTCACCACGTAGCTAGCTTCGACTGCTGCTTTCTTCTCTTTGTTTGCTTCCTTGAATAAATCCTGTTGCCTCAATAGACATTTTTTAAGTTGGCGACCGGTTCTTTCTCTCATCTCCTGGTATTTTGTATAATCCTCCGCATGTCTAGTTGAGTAATGACGTCTGATCTTTATTCCTTGTACACCGCAACTTTCTCTGTGCATATGAGACATGTAGGGGTGCCCCTGTGCTCAACAAAAACAAATATTCGTCTCCTAATTTCCCTGAAATTGCCTTTGCTCGTCGCCAACCTTTCTTTTTACTGCACTTTTGAGAGACACATGATTGGAACTGGGTGATGTAATATATTTCCGTCACTCCGAAACACGTTTCAAAAAGTGACTAAAGTTGATACTTTCCCAGGTCCTTAGCAAGCTTGACAACGTTACGCTGCTGTCAGGAGACTATTATGGTAGCCCATAAGTGACAAGCGAAATGACAAAAAGTTTTAGAACGCGCGGGCCGCACTAACACTTAACTTTGATGTCAAGTAGGGGGCCACAAAATATCATCCCGTGGGCCACATTGGCCCCTGGGCCGCAAGTTTGAGACCCATGTTTTAGGCCTATTGGGAGACATCCATTTAAAATTTAGCCTATGGCATTTAAAGATCCTTTTTCATGTCCACTGAAGTTTCTCAGCATGCACTCTAGTAGCAAGGAAGCTTTGCATTAAAAAATGGTCATTCGCAAGGCTACTTATACTTATACTAAATAAGTAAATTTCCAAGCCTGTACTTTGTTACTTTACTTGAGTAAAGAAGTTAAATCAGTATTCTATGTTTACCAGAGTATTTTTTTAACACAAGTATCTGTACGGGTAGTGAGTACTTTTGTCATTTCTGATGGTTTGTAATGAAGGTTGATGAAGGAAAATATGATCTGATCTGTCTTTATTCTCCATGAAGGTATTGCAAAGCCCTGCAGCCTCAAGCAACATTATTTAAAGTTTTAATCAAGGTAAGTCCAAATTAGACCTGGTTAGGAAATGCCAAGTTTACACTGGGGTACCCTATTTCTCACTGGAAAATTTGGAAAGGAGGTTATACTTTTCTGGACAAAGTGTTTAATTGGAGAAATCTAAAGAAGTGAAATAGAATAATGAGAGAGTTGGGCAAATGATCCGAGCTTGCCTTGACTTAATGGCTTCGAGGACCAAGTTCTAAAGGTAGAATCTGAGAGAGAAGGTGGGAAATTATAATTATAGTGCACACAATATGGAGCCTAGATCAAATGAGCAAGAGGCAAACTCCATTTGCATCCAGGCCTTGTGCCTGTCCTTATGGGGGTTTTTGTGGCTTGTTGTGGGGTTGGTGGGAGTTGTCCAGATGTCAGAGATTCATTAAACATGGCTTGAAGCAGAAGGCATAGCATGGGTGCAAATTGTTTTTAAAATTCCTATGAATACCGGCCGGAATGGGAGTTTTGTTGCATTTCAAGGAATTGCTTTTAGAATCTCTGCCTCAAGATCCAAGTAATCATTTTTGTTCAGTTGGAACAGAAGGAAGGCAAAAATTATCAAAGAAGGGATTGGGCTGTAAAAAGTTAGCAGTTTCATTTCCTGTAGTTTTGTTTAAAAGGTGTTGTTCATTTCCAAACTGTCTGTCAAATCAAAGTTTTCATCAATGTAACTTAAATTTACCGCAAGTCAACTTAAAATGTACTCTTATTCTAACTCAATTACTTGCTCTATCTTATATAAAATACTGCTTCATTACAATGGAGTGTATGAAGTAAATTTGTTAACTTAGGTTTGGGAGCAGGGCCACACCTAAACCACACCTCTAATCACCAGACAACCTACATTTACCGTGCTACGCAGCCAGCCTTGTTTATCTCTGATTGCTTTACGTAAGTAGGGCAGCGTTCCGCGCTCTCGTCATGGATCCAGAGTTAGAGCTAAACTCACCAGATGTTGACGACAAACTGTACAATGATTTATTAATCTAATGACGAAACAGGGTATGTTTCAGTCACGCCGCAGCAGTTGGACACCTGTCATGTGTATGTATGTGTGTATGTACTCTTATTAATGCTTTCTGCAATCTCGGCACCCCTCTCTCCACTGAGAAAGACCTCAGGGCCTTGCACCTCCATCGAGTTCTTGGGCATTAACCTGGATTCCGTGTCATTCCAGGCATCGCTGCCCTCTGAGAAAGTGCAGCGCATCAATCTACTCTTGCCATACTTTCGTCTCGCAGTCAGATGCACCAAACGCCAGTTATTAGATCTACTTGGTCATCTCAGTTACGCCATTCTCATAATGCCCAAGCAAACCCTTTCTGTCTAACCTTTTGTCCAAAGCCTGTTATGGTGGGGTCTATTTTTCTAGTATATTTTTCTATCTTAGTTTTCTGTTGGCCTGCCTGTTTGTCCCTGGTTTTGTTTTTCCACTCTCCCTCCGGTTGAAGCCCGCTGACACACCTGAAGCTCATCCATAATCACCTGTTCCCACCGCTCACACTGCCTGCCATCTCCAATCAACAACAGTATTTCTACCCCAGCTCTTCAAACCATGTTCGCTTGATCATTCTACAGTCACCCTGGTAAACTTTCACAAGCTATTCTGATTCCTTGAGTGTCCTTGCCTCTGTATTTTACGTTTGACTTACCTCTTTTGTCCCCCCCCCCGCAGTCATCACCTCCACTCCTGTTTACCATCTTCGGTCAGCTGGCTTCTCTCTCGGTCTCCCCCACGGCACCCTGCTACAGTCTTTCTCCGTCTCCGCTCCCAGCTCCAGTGTCTTTCCCTCGGTACCTCACTCCTGGCTCTCTCACGCTTACCCTGAGTATCCTCACCCTCGAGACTCCTCAAGCCTCCCTGTCTCTGCGTCCCTGTCCCTGGGGTCCGCTTCCCACTTCCCCTCCCACATCCACTACTCTTATTGGTTTCTGGGGCGGGAGCAAGAGTGTAAATACAGGAACAAGGTTGTGTGTTCTGGACTAATGCTCATTTCTTGCATCTCCATGGTCAAACCAGCTCATTTGATTAAAATTATCAGACATTGTTTTGCGTTTTCGCTCGATCTGCCTCCAGTTTTAGCGGCAGCTGGTTTGACCACGGAGATATGCGAGTGGATGACGGCGTGCTTGACCACATTTCTGTGATAAAAACACTGCTGCTGCTACAGTTTGCTGCTCTGCTGCATCCCAGTCTGCTAAACACACCTGACTACAGGAGACATTAGCTCAGACTTACAGAGTTGGTATAGTTGATGCGGTTCGAGTATGAATCACGTTCACCACAAAACGAACCACTCCAGAGTTGATTGAAAGCGTACCGAGACACCTCTTCAAGCAGCTCTTGGTATGCTTGTTTGGTTCGCTATTAGATTAGATTAGATTATACTTTATTTATCCCACGACGGGGAAATTCTGTCGTTACAAGTAGCAGCATAGCAGCAACAGCAAAAAACAAAAAACAAAACAATAACACACAAACAAGTAAGCACAAAAGAAATACAAGGCAAGAAATACAAGGCAAGAAATACAGGCAAGAAATAGACAATGAAAATATGGTAGATTGAGTAAGTAAAATGCCGTCAAACAAAAGGAATTTTAAAGTGCGGTTGCCATGATAAGAGAAACAATATTGCGGTGTAAGTGACGTTAAAAATTAAGTTGAATGGTAATTAGAGCAAAGAAGCAAGAGTCGGTAGCATAATTTAAATTATATTAACTGAGACCATAAATATTGAAAAGTAAGTACTTGTAATAAAATAATATAAATACCAATATTAAAGATAAACAGAAAGTGTGTGATGTAGATGGGAGAAAAACAGGAACAGAAACTACAACACTATCAGGTAGTGCAGGCGTCGTAGAGTCTGACAGCGGCCGGGATGAAGGACCTGCGGTACCTCTCCTTCTTACACCGTGGGTGTATCAGTCTGCTGCTGAAGGAGCTGCTCAGGGACCCCACAGTGTCATGTGGGGGGTGAGAGGTGTTGTCCATGATGGATGTCAGCTTGACTAACATCCTCCTCTCCCCTACTTTCTCTATGGGGTCCAGAGGACAGTCCAGGACAGAGCTCGCTCTCCTGATCAGTCTATTGAGTCTGCTCCTGTCCCGGTCCGAGCTGCCCCCCCTCCAGCAGACCACAGCGTAGAGGATGGCAGAGGCCACCACAGAGTCATAGAAGGTCCTGAGGAGAGTCCTACACACTCCAAAGGACCTGAGTCTCCTCAGCAGATGGAGGCGACTCTGGCCCTTCTTGTAGAGTGCTTGGGTGTTATCAGTCCAGTTCAGTTTATTGTTAAGGTGAACACCCAGGAATTTGTAGCTCTCCACTACATCAATGTCCAATCCCTGGATGCTCACCGGTGAGAAAGGGGATGTTTTCCTTCTGAAGTCGACTATCATCTCCTTTGTCTTGCTGGTGTTAAGCTGAAGCTGGTTGAGCTCACACCAGCTGACAAAGTCCTTGATAACCGACCTGTATTCCAGATCGTTCCCCTCAGAGACACAACCAACAACGGCTGTGTCATCAGAGAACTTCTGGATGTGGCAGTGGGTGGTGTTGTGTGTGAAGTCCGAGGTGTAGAGGGTGAAAAGGAAGGGGGAGAGCACCGTACCCTGAGGGGCACCTGTGCTGCAGTGCACCACGTCAGACACAAGTGATGGAGCCTCACATACTGTGGTCTGTTGGTGAGGTAGTCCGTAGTCAGCAGCCAGATGTTGGTCCACTCCGGCACTCTCCATCTTCACTCTGAGGAGCGAAGGCTGGATGGTGTTAAAGCACTGGAGAAGTCGAAGAACATGACTCTCACAGTGCTCCCGCTGTCCTCCAGGTGAAGCAGCGATCTGTGCAGCAGGTAGATCACTGCGTCGTCCACTCCAATCCCAGGCTGGTAAGCAAACTGCAGGGGGTCCAGCTGTGTGCCCACAGGGGTCGCAGGTGACGCAGGATGATCCTCTCCATGGTCTTCATCAGGTGAGAAGTCAGGGTAACAGGCCTGAAGTGGTTGGCTCCTTGGGTCGCGGTGACTTTGGTACCGGGACCACACAGGAGGTCTTCCACAGGGCTGGGACCTTCTCCAGGCTCAGGCTCAGGTTGAATAAGTGCCTGAACACACCACAGAGCTGGTCAGCACAGTCCCTGAGGAGACTTGGGCTGATGCCGTCCGGGCCCGTGGCCTTCCTTGCCTTGAGCTTCTTCAGTTGACTTCTCACCTGATCATCTGTTATGGAGAAGTGGGTGGAGGATGACTGGGTGTGTGGATGGTAGGAGGTGAGGGTCTCAGGGAGGGGAGAGGGGGGTGGTGAACTGATGAGCGGGGAGAGGGGGGAGGAACGGGCTGGTGGGTTCATTGCTGATGCGGGTCGTTGAAGGTGGCAGGCTGAGGAGGGGAGGGGGGGAGGAGGAGAAGGCCAGGGGAGGTGTGAAAGAGGGGGCTGGGGGGTGTGAAGAGGGAGGCGAGGAGGCAGAGTCAAATCTGTTAAAAAACAGATTCAGCTCATCTGCCCAGTCCTTGTCTCCTCCGGCTTGGCTTCTTCCCACAGCTTTGCCGTGGCCGGAGATGTTCTGCAGCCCTCTCCAGACGTCCCTAGCATTGTTCTGCTCCAAACTCTTTTCTAATTTCCTCCCGTAGATGACCTTCCCCCTCCTGATCCTGAGTCTGAGTTCCTTCTGGACTCTGCGCAGCTCCTCTCTGTCCCCTGATGCAAAAACCCTCTTCTTCTCATTTAGCAGAGCTTTTATCTCAGAGGTCACCCAGGGTTTGTTGTTGGGAAAACACTGGACCAACTTGGAGGGCACAGTGTTCTCCACACAGAAGTTGATATAGTCTGTGATGCATTGTGTCATGCTGTCGATGTTGGTGCCGTGGGGGGTGCAGAGTGCTTCCCAGTCTGTAATTTCAAAGCAGTCCCTTAGCCTATCACTTGCCTCCTCAGACCACTGCTTCACAAGCCTCTTCACAGGTTGTTGTTTGATCACCACAGGGGAGTAGTCTGTGACTAGATGGACGAGATTGTGATCTGAGTGGCCGAGGGGGGGGGGGAGGGGGGATGAGGTGTATGCTTCTTTGATATTAGCATACAGTAAGTCCAAAGTTGTGACGCCTCTGGTGTGGCAATTAACATACTGGGTGAAGGTGGGGAGAGCAGAGGACAGGGAAGCATGATTGAAGTCCCCAGAGATGAGGAGAAGGGAATGGGGGTGCTGGTTTTGAAGTTGAGACACAACAGTATGAATCTGATCTGTAGCAGCAGCAGCGACCGCCGAGGGGGGGATGTACACGGTCACAGCAATAACCTGTGAGAACTCCCTCGGGAGGTAATATGGCCCAATACTGACTGCTAAAAGCTCCAAGTCTCTGGTACAGAGTTGCTCCTTCACACTGATGTGTCCCGGGTGGCACCACCTATCGTTCACAAACACAGCGATCCCCCCTCCCTTCTTCTTACCGCTCTCCGTTGCTTTCCTGTCCGCTCGTAAAAGTTTAAAACCGTCCAGGGTGACGTGTGCGTCGGGAGAAAGTTCACACAGCCACGTCTCGGTGAAACACATGAGGCTGCATTCCCGGTACTCTCTCTGCAGTCGGGTCAGCGCCGTCAGCTCTTCCATCTTGTTAGACAGAGATCTAACGTTGCCCATGATGACAGACGGTAAACATGGTTTATACCGTCTTTTCCGCTCCCTGCGCTTCACACCCGCTCTGCTCTTCTTCTTCTTCTCCGTAACTCCTTCGGAATCTCCTGCCGCTCCGCGCAGAGAGGGGGTGTGTGGCGCAGGGCTAACAGCTGATCCCGGGTGTAGAACAATGGGACCGTCGTTGAGTGGGGTGCTTTGTTGGATGAGTTTCCATTTGCTGTGCCAAAAAGTTCCAAAAACAGCAAGAGACAAGCTACGAACGTAACAATATGAACATCCATAGCTGCCCACTTGCTTAAAGTGTCGGTAGTGACAAAGAAAAAATAACAAAAAAGACAAAAACACCGTAAAAACACTAAAAAGATGTATAAAACTGCAGAGCTACTGTAACAAGCTGCCACTCAAGCGGCGCCATTTTGGTGCGAACCAGAGTTTGATTGCCGTGTTCTCACTGCCCAAACAAACCACACCAGCGGGATAAAGCCCGGGCAGCACAAGCTGCTTTCAGCAACGGGGCGCATTAGCGAGAGCAACTTAAAAATACACTCCTCAGTATTAAAGTCCATATTTTAAAATTATATTGAAAGTCAGTAATATTATGGCAACATGGGTCGGCAAAAGTTTGAACCAACACGTCACATAGGGCTTAACGTAAACACGTTTCACAAAACCAGCAAAATGTAAACGTTTAGTTAATTTAAACGTACAAACATTAGAAACAGTTAACATTAATGTTACTAGCTAATTAGGATAGTTGATTTGGCTGAGTGAGTTTACGAAAAGTTAAACAACACCTTTTGACTAATTCAGGTGGGTCATTTCAAATAGAATATAATACCTTATTTGAGCACATTTTTTGATTTTGTCTTCCATTAAACTTACCGTCTTACCACCAGAGAAAACAAAAGTACTTACTTTCTGTACTCAAGTAGAAGTACAGATTCTTGTGTTAAAAAATACTCTGGGAAAAGTGGAAGTACTGATTTAACTTCTTTACTCAAGTAAAAGTAACAAAGTACCGACTTGGAAATTTACTTAAAGTATAAAAGTAGAAGTAGCCTTGTGGATGACAACCAGTTTTTTGAGTGCAAGCTGAGAAACTACAGTGGACATGGAGAAAAAGGATTTTTATATGTCATTGGCTACATTTTGAATGGATGTCTGCCAATAGGCCTACAACATCACACAGGATTATTTTGACAGAGACTGGGACTCCAGGTTAATAAGATTTTGACTGAAGAAAATAAAGAATAAAATATGAATGACTATTAAGAAGTTCGCTATATTTTAGAAGTACGCAGCACATTGTCCAGGAGTCATTCTTGATGCATAGTCCACTATCTCAAACATCTTTCTCAGATAAGGACATGTTTGGGAATCTATCGACCTGTCTCGGAGTGGTGCATCAAGTGCAATGTCCAGTAGCCTGCTGTGTTGACAATTAGATTGAATTCCGAATTGATGACTCAAACAATAACAAATGAAACTTGTTAGTGAGGACTAACACACGGACGGAGACAACTTCTCTCTGTTGATGCTTTAGTACAATCAAACTGGACCAACGTGTGGTTGTGTCAGTGTGTGTGTGTGTGTGTGTGTCTCTGCAAATAAATAAATGATATTGTAAAGTAGGTATGAGCCAAGGACTCGGCTGAAACGAGTATCCGGTACAGATAAAGCACTTTTGCCGAGTACAAGTATTATACGAGTAATGCGAGTCAATATCTGTACTCGGATTGAATGAAAGTCTCCATTGACTGTGTCTCCGTTCTGTGATAGGCTAGTCACAGTGCCAGTCACAACGCCTCTCCCCTACACTATTCTATGATAAGCTAGTCCCAGCGCCCCTCCCTACACACACAGATTCCTGCGGTTGCTGTGTGCCGCTCTGCTCACACACACTAAGGACACGGAGAAGTGAACAGCTCTCCCCTTCAGGTCCGCGGGGCTTTTCCGTTAACATTTAGGGTTTCTTCAAGCTTCAGGTTTGTTTTATACTTCGGTTTGAACTAGTACCTAGCAACCAGGAGACTTCTGGTAACGTGGGGTTTGTTCAGATATATTGGTTGGTAGAATGCTATTCGCGTTGCATCTCTGCTGTCTGAGTTTTTTTTTTTTTTAAACTGCCTGCTGGCTCTAACCAGTTTTTTTGAGTGTCAGGAAACCGATGGAGTGCTTTCTTCGGGTAGGGAGTGAGTCCTTACCCCAAGTGAAGGAGTTTAAGTACCTTGGGGTCTTGTTCGCAAGTGAGGGGACTATGGAGCGTGAGATTGGTCGGAGAATCGGAGCAGCTGCTGCGGTATTACATTATGTTTATCGCACCGTTGTGACAAAAAGGGAGCTGAGCCAGAAGGCAAAGCTCTCGATCTACCGGGCAATTTTCGTTCCTACCCTCACCTATGGTCATGAAGGCTGGGTCATGACCGAAAGAACGAGATCCAGGGTACAAGTGGCCGAAATGGGTTTCCTCAGGAGGGTGGCTGGCGTCTCCCTTAGAGATAGGGTGAGAAGCTCAGTCATCCGAGAGGCGCTCAGAGTTGAGCCGCTGCTCCTTTGCGTTGAAAGGAGCCAGTTGAGGTGGTTCGGGCATCTGGTAAGGATACCTCCTGGGCGCCTCCCTAGGCAGGTGGTCCAGGCACGTCCAGCTGGGAGGAGGCCCCGGGGAAGACCTAGGACTAGGTGGAGAGATTATATCTCCAACCTGGCCTGGGAACGCCTCGGGATCCCCCAGTTGGAGCTGGTTGATGTGGCTCGGGAAAGGGAAGTTTGGGGTCCCCTACTGGAGCTGCTGCCCCCGCGACCCGACACCGGATAAGCAGTCGAAGATGGATGGATGGATGGATTGAGCTTCAGATCAATGGTGTTGTCATGGTAACAAACAAACTATATACAGAACGTTTTGCAACAGTGAATACAACACATGCAGTTGCAATTATGAAGTAAAATGTAATGAACAAGAGTTTTCATACTCAATATAACTTTCTTTTTTAACTTTTTATTTTTTTATGATGTGATTTTTTTTTTTTGGTTCTTTTTTTTTTTTTAATTTATTTTATTTCCACACAAGGTGTGTGTGTGTGTGTGTGTGTGTAAGTAAGGGAGAGACTGTAATTACTAGGGATGAGCGAGTACAGCATTATCTGTATCTGTATCTTTTTACCACATGAATTATCCGGATCCGTACTCGGACTGGGCGGGGCCTAAACCGGAAGTGGTCATATTTAACCCGGAAGTGGGTCGGGTTCTCTTGAAATGTGCGGGGCTTTAACCAGTATGATATTTAAGCATGCAATTGATGAGTTGATCAAAAATTGTTATATTTATTGCTGATTTGAAAACTATTTACATGACAGCATCAGCATTGAGCTTCAGATCAGTGGTGTTGTCATGGTAACAAACAAACTACAGAACGTTTTGCAACAGTGAATACAACACATGCGGTTTCAATTATGAAGTAAAATGTAATGAACAAGAGTTTTCATACTCAATATAACTTTCTTTTTTTAACTTTTTTATTTTTTTATGATCAGTGTGATTTATTTATTTTTGGTTCTTTTTTATTTTTTTTTATTTCCACACCAGGTATATGTGTGTGTGTGTGTGTGTGTATGAGTAAGAGAGAGACACAGAGAGAGAGGGGGCGGGGGGCAGCTGACAGTAAAAAAAAAAAAATCTCCGATGGCAGAGACACATCGGGAGTCACATTTAAACCAAGAAACACGTCGGAAACCCCACGAGCCCAGAAATCTACTGGTTACTAAGTCTGTAAGTACTAGAAACCGAAGCTAAAAACAAACCTGAAGCTGAAGAAACCCTAAACGGTAACAGAACAGATCCGCAGACCGAAATGACTGCCTGACGGAGTGGGAGCGCGCGCGCGAGAGAAAGAGAGAGAGAGAGAGACAGACAGAGAGAGAGAGAGAGAGAGGGAGCGCATTTCTCCATGTTCTGTGTGTGTGTGATTGATCCGAGCGGGTTTGTAGGCGGGGGGGGGCGCTGTGACTATCACAAAACGCAGCGCGGCCAGTTGAGGAGTTGTATTCAATCCGAGCACGGATATTGACTCATATTACTCGGATAATACTTGTACTCGGCAAAAGTGCTTTATCCGTACCGGATACTCGTTTCAGCCGGATACTCGGATCACCCCTAATGCCTACGTAAGTTAGCACTTGCCAAATCATCAATTCATGATTAACTCATGACTGACTACTGATTAGTTGACTACATCCAATCTAATCCACTTTATTAATATAGCACGATTTTAATCGTGATCACTTGATCAACCTGAGCACTTACAACGGCACCACAAAGCTCTATTCGACGAATACAAAGTAAAACCTGGATGCCAACTAAAACAAAAAACTATTAGCAATGCCTTTAGCAGTGTGACACCTTACAAGTAAGGCTCGGAACGACAGAAAGAAATAACAGACGCCATAACGTTTCATATCGCTAAAGATGTGTTACGATTACACACCGTTGCCAAAGAGGGATTTATGAAAATTATCGCTTGACAAACGGTATGTTTTACCATCTCGCACATATTTTTCCCAAGTTGTGATATAAGAGCTGTATGACAAATGCAAGTCCAAGATTGAGGCAGAGCTGTCACACGTGGAATACTACGCAGTCACTACAGACTTGTAGTCCAGCATGACAACGGAGCCCTACATAAGTCTGACAGTCCATTTCCTCACAGAGGACTTTGAAATAAAAACTTTGAAAATGAATGTGTGTAGAGCTTTAAAATGTAAGGGAAAAAATACAGAAAATAAAAATTTGATTTTAAACAACCTATTATTTAATCAGTGGCAAAAAATAGTTTTGACCAATGCTGGATTTCACTAATGCACTTTTAGGGGATGAATACATCAGTGTCTCGTTTGTAAAGCCAGTTCTTCAACTCTTCAACACTTCACCACTGGAAAAAAACTACCGGAAGACACAGACCTGAACAAGAATATAAAGAAGAAGATGCTGGACTCAACAATAAATTCGAAGATGATGATACTCAGAACCTGCTAGATATGGCATCTTTTTTGGACCCCCGGTTCAAGATGGACTTCATCAGTGCTGACAAGAAGCCCCAAGTTAAGGCCAGAGTTGCATCACAGATGATGGAATGCCAGGAGACAGCAAGCTGCAGCGCTGACATGACATGACATGACATGGACTGGACAACAAACAGCAGCCACCTGTACAGGAAGACACAGAGCCGGCTGTACTTCCTGAGGAGGCTGCGCTCCTTTAACATCTGAAGCAAACTGCTGTGGATGTTCTACCAGTCTGTGGTCACCAGTGTCCTCTTCTACACTGTGGTGTGCTGGGGGGGCAGCATATCAAAGAAGGACACCCACAGGCTGGATAAACTGATCAGGCGGGCCGGCTCTGTGGTCGGCATGAAGCTGGACTCACTGGTGACGGTGGCAGAGAGGAGGACATTGGACAAACTGCTGGACATTACTGAAAATGCCAGCCACCCCCTGCACCCCGTCATCAGCACCCAGAGGAGCCGGTTCAGTGGAAGGCTGCTCCTCCCCAAGTGCCGGACCAACAGACTCAAGGACTCCTTTGTCCCTTATGCCGTTAGTCTATACAACTCCTCACTAGGGGGGAGGAGGAAATAGGGCAGAGGACAATACATACATACATACATACATACACACATACATACATACATACATACACAGTACACATACATACATACACACAGCACACATACATACATACATACATACACGCACACCTGGACTTAAAATTCACACCTGGTCACTTTATCACTTCAATACTGGACTCAACACTGACACTTTAATAATAATTTATGGTCTTTTGTTTGTTTTTTTGACAAATGTTCTTATTGTTGTTATTATCATTATTGTTATTTTGTTGTCTTTATACTGTCTTTTATCTATTTTTTAATTTCTTTTTTCTTGCTAAAACTGCTGCTGGAATTTTCAATTTCCTCGCGGGAGTCATCCCAAAAGGATCAATAAAGAGAAGTCTAAGTCTTAAGTCTAGAGCCAAACATTAGCAGTGCACCCAAGGCAAAGAAAGCAAAGAAGTCCTTGGGAAGCTTCTTTAACCAGAGTGAAACTGTAGCAAAGGGTGATTCCTCTCTGACCTTAAAGTATGCTGTGGAAGCAGAGTTAAACACCTACATGCTAACACCTCCAACGGACAAAGAAGAGGATCCACTCGCATGGTGGAGAGTACACAAATAAGCTTTTCCTCGACTCGCCAGACCTGCCTGCAAATACCTGTGTATTCCTGCAACAAGCTCGCCATCAGAGAGACTTTTCAGTACTAGTGGCAACAACATCACTTGCCAACGAACCTGTCTCAATACAAACAATCTTGAGTAAGCTAAGCTACAGGATACATACTGCTAAGTAATACTCTGTTTAGGAGATTAATACAACATTTATTAAAGTTTGATTTCATTTAGTTTAGTTTATTTGTTTAGCCAGGATTATGATGATGACCAACACTGTTTTACTTTAGCACTTTGGCTTAGAAAAGTTGACTTAAAAACAAAAGATTAGATTAGATTAGATTAGATTCAACTTTATTGTCATTACACATGTACAGGTACAAGGCAACAAAATGCAGTTTCGGTCTAACCAGAAGTGCAATAGCAGTAAGTGCAGGATATATACAATGGTCCTATAAGTGCAAGACATGGATATGTAATGAATAAATATAGAAAAGAATACTATTATAAACAGAGTTTTACAGATGGGTTTGTCCTATGAATACAAAATATAGATAACAAGTATTGTGAGCAAGATTTACAGCTAGGAATTTGGTGGGTATTACTATAATTTTTACAGATATGTGCAAATAGCATAATATACTAATGGTTTACAGATTTTACAGGTGAGTATGTACTATGAATATATATATATAGGCGGCTATTATTATTGACAGAATTTTCACAGATAGCTATAATAAGTTAGGCTAAAATGAGCAGAATAACAATGATTTAAAGGTAGTACAAATAAAGTAAAGTTTGGGCAGAAACTATCCGAATTAAAGTGCAGTGGAAAGTAATTGCATATTACAGTTAAAGTACGGTAGTGCAGATGTAAATGTAAACAATTGGTACTGTAAATAAACGGTCAGCAGTGCAAATTGAAATGTAAGTAGTGCAAAAAGATGCCGATGTAAACAGTCGTTACTATAGTAACAGTCAGCAGTGCAGGTGAACATTATAATATTGCAGATAACAAAATGGAGGCAGGTGTGAGGAGGGAGAGGAGAGTCTATCAGTATATGACAGGAGTGGGATCAATGAGGAACGGAGTTCAATAAAGAGACAGCTCTGGGGAAAAAACTGTTCTTTAGTCTGCTGGTCCTGGTCCGGAGGACCCTGAAACGCCTGCCGGAGGGCAGGAGAGAAAACAGTCTGTGGGCTGGGTGAGAGGAGTCCTTCAGGATGCTGCGAGCTCGATGCAGACAGCGTTTCCTCTGGATGTGCTCGATG
This sequence comes from Etheostoma spectabile, assembly GCF_008692095.1. NCBI lineage: Eukaryota > Metazoa > Chordata > Actinopteri > Perciformes > Percidae > Etheostoma > Etheostoma spectabile. Next base: position 25,744 of record NW_022602722.1, on the reverse strand, counting down.
GCGGGTAGTGGAGTCCCAGTGATGCGCTGGGCGGTTTTCACCACCCGCTGCAGTGCCTTGCGCTCTGCCACAGAACAGCTTCCATACCACACTGTTGCACAGTTGGTCAGGATGCTTTCTATTGCACAGCGATAGAAGTTCACCAGGATAGTTGAGGAAAGGTGATTCTTCCTCAGTGTCCTCAGGAAGAAAAGGCGCTGGTGAGCCTTCTTGACCAGGCAGGAGGTGTTGGTTGACCAGGACATGTCCGCCGAGATGTGGATCCCCAGAAACTTGAAACTGGAGACACGCTCAACAGCCCTTCCATTGATGTGGATGGTGTCGTGCGTGCCTCTTGGCTCCTTTCTGAAGTCCACGATGAGCTCCTTGGTTTTGGTGGTGTTGAGGAGCTGGTTATTTTCAGTGCACAATGTGGCCAGGTGCTGGATCTCTTCCCTATAGGCAGTCTCATCGTTGTTGCTGATGAGACCAATCACCGTAGTGTCGTCCGCAAACTTGATGATGGAATTAGATTCGTACACAGGCTTGCAGTCGGAGGTGAAGAGGGAGTAGAGAAACGGGCTCAGCACACAGCCCTGTGGTACACCAGTGTTGAGTGTGATGGACGTGGAGCAGTTGGAGCCTGATCGAACATTCTGGGGTCTGTTGGTGAGAAAGTCCAAAATCCAATTGCACGTGGAGGTGTTGATGCCCAGGTCTCCAAGTTTGGCTATTAACTTGGCCTGGATGACAGTGTTGAATGCTGAGCTGAAGTCAACAAACAGTATTCGTGCATAAGTGTTCTTATTGTCCAGATGTGTGAGCACAGAGTGCAGTGCCATGGAAACCGCATCCTCTGTGCTCCTATTGCTACGGTAGGCAAACTGGTGTGAGTCCAATGTTGATGGTAGCGAGTCTTTTAGGTGTGCCAGGACCAGCCGCTCAAAGCACTTCATTACGATGGGTGTGAGTGCTACAGGGCGGTAGTCGTTAAGGCACTTCGGGCTGGAGTGTTTTGGCACTGGCACAATGGAAGTGCATTTAAAGCATGTTGGTACAGCTGCTTGGGCAAGAGACAGGTTGAAGATGTCTGTAAAAACTCCAGCGAGCTGCTCCGCACATGCCCTGAGTACACGTCCAGGGATGTTATCCGGTCCAGCAGCCTTGTGCGTGCTGATCCTGCTCAGTGCCTTGCAGACATCTGTGGAGGAGAGTGTGATGGGGGGGTGGTCAGCTGAGGGTTTGAGCTTGGTGGCAGTTTCTCTGTTGTCTCTTTCAAAGCGAGCATAGAAGTCATTAAGCTCGTTCAGGAAGTTGACATCAGTGGCTGTGGGGGTGGAGTGAGTGGGTTTGTAGTCACTGATGGCCTGAATGCCCTGCCACATGCGTCGAGGGTCAGCGTTGGAGAAGTGTCCCTCTATCTTCAGCTTGTAGCAGTGCTTGGCCTCTTTAATGCCCCTTTTCAGATTTGCCCTGGATGTGCTATAGGCCTGTGCGTCTCCTGATCTGAAGGCAGTATTGCGTGTCTTCAATAGGAGTCGCACTTTCCTGTTCATCCATGGCTTCTGATTTGGGTATGTGGTGATCTGCTTCTGGGTTGTAACAGTGTCTATGGTGGTGTTAATATAATCCAGTACAGAGGAGGTGTAGCAGTCAATGTCCGTGTGAGAGCCACTGGTGGCTTGAGTAGCAAACATACTCCAGTCTGTGTGTAGAAACCTTTCCTGAAGTGATGAATCTGCTCCTGCAGGCCACACCTTGATGGTCTTCACTGATGGCTTCACGCAGTTGATGAGAGGTGCATATTTGGGGGTGAGGAACAAAGAAAGGTGATCTGACTGTCCCAGGTGGGGGAGGGGTGTCGCGACGTAGGCTCCAGCCATGTTTGTGTAAACATGGTCTAAAGTTTTGTTTCCTCTGGTGTGACAAGAAACATGCTGGTGAAATTTTGGTAGTGAACATGCTTATAACTTGTTTTAATAAAAAAAAATTATATATTTTTAGTTATATTTTTATACACCAATCAGGCGGTTGGTGTAGAGCTGCTTTTTTAACAAAAAATATGTTCTGCTTTTCTGTTTACAGAAATATGTTCTAATTTTGGAATAAAATATTAAGTGACCTTTTTGTCACTTGTAATGAAGCTTGTTTATTAGTGAAATAAATTTTTAATATCATGGAATGGTAATTATTGACTTTATCCTGTACTGATGGCTAAAAATATCGCAAAATATATCGTTTGGAAAGAAATATTGCAACATAATTCTTTTCCAATCTTGTGCAGCCCTAGCTGGGAGTGTAGGGGTGCAGCAGCTCAGAGGGTAAAGGTGGGGCAAGACCATTCAAGGCTTTGAAAGCAAATAAAATGAATCCTAAATGGACAGGCAACCAGTGGAGTGAAGCTAAAATAGGTGAAATGTGCTCATACTTGCTTGTGCCTGTTAAAAGACGTGCAGCAGCATTTTCTACCAGTTGAAGACGAGCAATGGAGGACCCACTAGCCCCCATGTAAAGTGCATTACAGTAATCCAGCCGAGTGGTCAGAAAGGCGTGGATTACTATCTCAAATGGCGGTTTTCCACTGCGTGGTATCTACTCGACTCGCTTCGCCTCTACTCGCCTTTTTTGGTTTTCCATTACGAAAAAAAGTCCCTGGGACCTGCTACCAGGTACTTTTTTTAGTACTACCTCAGTCAAGGTTCCAAGCGAGCTGAGGCGATACCAAAAGGTGACGTGAAAACCTGCAGACTGCTGATTGGTCTGAGAGAATCGTCACTTTTGACTGCGTCATCAGCAAACAAAAGTGCGGAGTGTGTGTACAACAAACGCGCCATTTAAAAAAAATTCTAGCCAGCCACCGAGTATCTAGCTTCTCTCTGCACTATTCAACGTTTTTGTTTCTGGTTGCGGATGAGCGGATCCAGCGAGAGCTAGATGGGGCGACGCGTAATGAGAAAGTATATAAACAGGTCGCTGAACTCATGTCCTCGCATGGCTACAGTCACACTTTCCAGCAGTGCAGGGAGAAGCTGAAAAAGCTAAAAAGCGACTATTGTGCCATTAAGGATCACAATGGCCGTAGTGGTTCCAATCGAAAAAATTGGAAGTGGTTTGAGCAAATGGACGCGATATACGGACAAAGACCGTCGAGCAATGGGAGGGAGTGCGGGCTTGACTCGGCCACCACTCTGTTGGAGTCCATGATAGAGGATAGTAAGTGTTTTTAAACTTTAACGTCTGCAGGTACACTGCTTGAAAGTTTTGTTGAAGTTAGTTATTGTTAAGCTCACCATCAACCATGATAGTTTAGGCTACTCATAAACTTGTGTAAAACATGAGCAGATAACAATAAGCTAATGCTATCACTGCTAGCTCTAGCTCGCTGCTAGTACTAACGTTATTTCCCAATGAGCTCGAGATGAAAACGTTTGTACAGCCTGCAGTTACACATATGCTACATGAGGGTTAACAGGCAACTGATCTTTCTATTCAAGATTCCTTTTCAACAACCTTGGAGCATTCAGAGACTCCTGTCGATGACTCTTGGGCACCGGCAACTCCAGCACGGGCAGGAGAAGCGTCGACCCCGGTGACTCCAGCACAGGCAGGGGAAGCGTTGACCCCGGCAACTCCGGCTACCGGTTAGTATATAATGATTTAAAACCTGAAAGGAACGTGACTTTTCATACACGCTAAATGTAATGTAATGTGCAGTCAAATGGACATGGCACATAAAGCACACAAAGAACGCAATGACCTCACATGTAAAACTGAATGTCGTGAAGATATCCCAGACATGCTGATTTAACTTTCTGTGGGCAAAGGCAACCGGTTTAGCATAATATTGACAGAAAAAGTGAACTAGTCTAGTCCTTAGTCTGGGAATCTATACACTGTTCTTAAAGTAATACACTTACACATATTTGAGTTGTTGCAAGCTCCATTATGAAAACAAATGTTTTTGTTTTTAATTCAGGCCGGAGGAGGAAACATCCTAGGGAGCAGGAGTACCTGGCTCTCCTGAGGGAGATGCATGAGTCCGATCAGGAGCAGCGGGAGCGCCATTTCCAGATGGTGTTTGATGATGCTGTCCAGGCAAGAGTGCAGGAAGCAGCCTTGAGGAGGGAAGAAATGGCAGCAACTGCAGCCTTTAATCAGGCCTTCCTGGGGACACTGAGCCAGCTTGTGCAGGCCCTGCACAGCCAGCGGGACCAGCTGAACTAGACAGTATCCCGTTATGGATAAGCCCACCCCCAGACTTTGTCCCACATACTGTGCAATATTTAAAATGGTTACGCTGCTGCTACCTCTCTTTTGTATCTATAGACTGTTTTAAAATTGTTACGCTGCTGCTACCTCTCTTTTGTATGTAGACTGTTTTAAAATTGTTACGCCACTGCTACCTCTCTTTTGTATGACTGTTTAAAAATTGTGCACCTTACCACCCCACCCATTTTCTTTGCACTATTCACTAAGTTATATATTTGGCACTAAAAAAGGATTTACTTTTAATCTGGACACTTTATTTTTCCATATGTACATAATATTTGTTCTCTGCATTCTTGCACATCTGTTAAATAAACCTTTTTTTAAGTAATTGAATGTTTCTTTCATTGTGGTTCTATATTAAGAACTTGCATGTCAACAAAACAAAAATATATAGGAGAAAGGTTTTTATTTAGTTAAGAAGCGCATCAAACCCTCACGTACATCCACTGGCTCTGCTGGCCCAGATGCATCCCAGTCAATGTCATAGGCCTCTCCATGACTCTCACAAAGATTATGCAAAGCACAGCAGGTCAGAACCATACATTTCACCAGTTGTACATCACAGTCATTTCTTTTCATAAGGCAACGCCACCTTCCCTTCAGTCTACCAAACGCATTTTCAACAACAACCCGTGCCCTGCAGATTTTCTTGTTGTAAATCTGCTGTTCTGCTGAGAGGCGTCCAGTGTCATGGAATGGTTTTAAGAGCCAGTTCTGCAAGGGATTAACCCCACCTATGTTCCTGATGGCAGCAGGAAAAAAGTTGCCCCGGCTTGCTAACTCCCACAATTGGGACAGTCTCAAAACACGAGCATCATGGATGCTGCCAGGCAGTCCTGCAAACACGTTCCAGAACAGTCCCTTTCCATCAACAACACCTTGAAGGATGATGGAGTGCCACCCTTTACGGTTGAAATACTCACAGTGATACTCTTGTGGTGCTATGATGGGTATGTGTGATCCATCAATAGCACCAACACATTGTGGGATCCCCCATCTGCTCTCAGTGTAGGCAGCCATTTCTGCAAACTTCTCCTGGTCTGGGAAAGAAATCAGTTCTGGCACCAACAACGTCTCTGCAGCAGCAACAAACTCTTGAAGACACCGTCACACAGTTGTGACGCTTACTCCGAAAAGATGGCCGACAGTTCTGTATTCGGAGCCGGTCGCGAGCTTCCACAAAGCCACGGCCACTCTCTTCTTTAGCCACACACATTTGCGGAAGGTTGTGTCTTGTCTCTCCATCACTGGACGCATTTTGTTGCATAGGTAGGGGAATGTTTCTTCGGACATCCTGAAGTTCTGAACCCACTGAGCTTGTGTGAAACCAGGAACAATAACATCCCACCACTCGGCAGATCGGTTGAACGCCCAAATAGACGGTCTGCGGCAGCAAATTTGCAATGTGTGAATGATCTGAAACACAAACAGTACACAGCATACTTAATGTGTTCAAAATCTTATTTAGTTTATATATCGTATAGTAAATACTGATTGTGACCCTGAACACATGCAAATGTTAGCTAACGTTACCAGGAAACTTAACTTACCCTTTGGTGTCTGTGAATATTAGACACGTCGTCTGAACTCCGTAGAAATTCCAAAACTTTTCAGTTTTTTTCAGCAGTGATTTTCTTTGCTGCCGTTAGATTCTTTTGAAACAAAATTTTTCTGCTGGCTGTGGCAAATAGCCACATGCCGAGAATCAAATACAACACACCTTCAACGTGCTCCATTGTGTGTTGCGTTACAGTGTGTCGCGTAGACAGTGAAAAAAAGAAAGTGTGTAGCTGTTGTGAGTCGCGTTGAAAATGACGTCATGGCAGTTTCCGGCTGCGTAGCTATGGTGACCAGCCACGCTGAGGCGTTACTCAATCTGAAATGGAAAACGGACACGGAATGAGTCGAGTAGAGCCGAGGCGAGCCGAGCTGCTACCAGCAGTGGAAAAACGCCATAAGTGTTGTCTCAGAAGGACTGGTTTGATTTTTGCCAGCTACCTTAACTGGAAAAAGCTAGACTTCACCACAGCTTTAATCTGGCTTTCAAATTTAAGGTCTGAGTCCACTAAATCTTTTACAATTGGCTTGCAATACTGCGCCAGCGAACCCTAACTAAACAACTAGGGGAGAGGTCACAAAAGTGCCACACAAGACCATAACTTCTGTGTTTTTTTCATGAAAATTTAGAAATCTAAGGACATCCAAGCCCTAATGTCCTGTAAACACTGTAGCAGTGGATTAACAGTGTTGAAATCAGATTTTTTGAGGGGGACATACGGGCTGTTGTCCGCATAACAGTGATAAGAAATGCCATGTTTCCTGAGAATAGAACCAAGTAGGAGTAGATAAAGAGAAAATAAAGTGACGCCCACCCAAAGCTACAAACGAGCAATCAGGATTTCAAGGTCCACTGTATCAAATGCAGCAGTCATATCTAAAAGTAGTACAAGAACAACACAGTGACCAGAGTCAGTAGCTAAAAAGATATCATTAAAAACTCTTAAAAGGGCTGATTATTTGCTGTGCAATGGTTTAAAACCAGATTGGAACATTTCAATAATATTTTGTTCATTTAAAAGGTCCTTGAGCCGGGAATATACAGTCTGCTCTAAGATTTTAGAGAAGAAAGGCAATCTGGAGATAAGCCTAAAATGTGCATGTTTAAGATTCACAGGGACTATTCCAGAAGACAGACTGCTGTTAATAACTGTGTTACAAGATGGCCTGACAGTGGTAAAAACCTCAGGGCGGGACAGTATCATCTGGAGAACCCGAGGGCTTCAGATGACCCACATTGTCCTGCATAAAAGGCAGGGTCACAGGCTCAAACGTGTCGAACTAGCAGGGCAGGGGACAAACACCAAAGGGTCAGAAGCAGAAGGTGAAATAAGTGCTATGCTATGGTAGGAGTGACTATGAAAATTCTCACACACCGCAGGAGAGGCCTCAATTACAGTCTGCGGGGCATTCAGAGCAGAGTTAATAACTTAAAATACCACAGAGTTTACAACAGTTTAGAAGAATAGCAGAAAAATATTTTCTTTTAGCCTCTCTTTCTTTCCCATTCCACTCTTTCACAGTGGATTGTTAATGACGCCAGCAATCCCTCAGTATTTGAAAAGACACTTGCAATTTGTCCTTTTCCACTTTTGCTCAGCTCTTCGACAATCCTGTCTGGCAGTGCGGGTTGTTTCATTCAGCCAAGGCTCTGATTTGGCTTTATGCTGCGTTGTCTGTAATGGAGCCGCAATGTCTATAGCAGTTTGACAGATGTTGAGAAACCATAAATTAAGAGCCTCGGGCGTGACCCCATCTAAAGTGAGCACTTTCTATGCTTTACAAAGCATTTGTAAATGAGGTGCAAAGGCTAACAGAACTTGGACGCACATGTATTGATCTATTTAGACAAGCCTTCAGAAATATTCCTACGGCTAGTTAGTGTGTTTTTGTGTAACGCATCTTTAACAAGCACTTAACAACACATCAATTCATGATTAACTCATGACTTACTGATTAGTTGACTACATGGCGTGAGCCCATCAAAAGTGTGCACTTGTTATGCTTTACAAAGCATTTGGAAATGAGGTGCAAAAGCTAGTAGATACAAAAGAGACACAATTAAAAAAAACATTACTTAAGAAAAGGGAAATAATGTCAAAGTGCTGGTAAACGTACAAATATTTATTTAAAACTAAATAAATTCTTCTTTTTGATACAAATGTGTAAAAAGATGAGAAAGAACACACACCCCAGGGGAAAAAAGACAATGAAAATAATCTATGAACATTGTGGCATTGAACAAACAATAAAAAAATGCTTCATGGCAAAATATAAAATGTAATTACAATAAATAAAAAATTAAAAAAGAATCATCAGGAATAAAAACCGGCTTTGCTGGCTGATGAATTCATTTTGACTAATCAAAGTTTTTTTTTCTACGCTGGCACCTTTTGTTTCACGTGTCATGCCTGAGCGCGGAAATCGGTCGCCAAAGACGATGCACAAAAGCACCACACCAGCTGCGGGTGAGGGCCGCAATTGTTTTTATTGCCACAAGCCAGGCCATTTGATAGCTGTTTGTCCAACTCTTGGAACGAAAGGACCACACAAAAATGTTAAACATCTTGCAGGTGTGGGTTTCATAAACACTGCGTCCCGGCCTGAAAAAGGTTTGGGTTACGTAACGATTTAGCCAGAGGAAAGGCCCTCTGCCCAAAGTAGTAAATGATCCGATTTCGGTTGCGTCCACTTGCTGTTCCACCTTCTGTCTCTTCTGCTTTGTCCATGCCAAATCTGTTTCCTGTGTGCGCCATTACGCATGCACAGGCTTGTAAATTTGGTGAAGCTGTGGATTTGTCTGAGTCGTTTATGGCTACATTAGATGAGGTTGAGCCCTCCATTCCAGTGTCCCCTGCTACTGAGTGTGAAAAAGTACCAAAACGTGTCTCCAAGTTTGATCTCTTTCCTGCTGACAAAGACCTGAGTTTAAATGTGAACCTAGAAATGTTGGTTGGTTGGTTGATGCTCAGATAAATGGGTTGTCTCTAAATTTGTGTCTGTCCTCTGTTGTAGTCACTGAGTAAGACAGCAAGCCTGGTGTTTTATTTTTGGACAATGGTGTCTTGATGAGACGTGGAGTCCCGACTCCAGTGAGATACACGTTGTTAATCAGGTGGTTGTGCCAACAGAATATCGAGCACAAATTTTGAGTCTTGCACATGACTCCAGCCTAGCTGGACACCTGGGTGTTAACGAAACGTACCATTGTGTGTTGCGCAATTTCTTTTGGCACGGGTTAAAATCTGACGTAACAAAGTATTGACGCACCTTTTACACATGTAAAGTTGTGGTAAAGCCCAATCAACCTGTTACTCTGGCCCCCCTTCATCCGATCCCTGTGCTTGATGAGCCGTTTGAATGAGTGTTGATCGATTGTGTGGGTCCGTTACCAAGAATTAAATTCTGACATCAGTATATTTTGACTGTGATGTGCGCCGCGACGCAGTACCCTAAGGCCATTCCACTGCGCACTCAGGGCAAAGCCAGTTGTGAAAGCTCTCATTAAATTTTTTGCCCAAGTGATGAGAGAGCTAGAAGTTAGACATGTAACATCAAGTCGTTACCATCCAGAGTCTGAAGGCGCACATGAGAGGTTCCACCAAACATTTAAGTTCATGTTGCTTAAATACTGTCTTGAGTCCAACCGAGAGTGGGATGAGGGCCTCCCTCTTCTGTTATTTGCAGTTTGTGAAACTCCTCAAGAATCATTGGGTTTCAGTCCTTGTGAGTTGGTTTTTGGTCATACTGTGTGCGGTCTCCTTAGGCTCCTTAAAGCTAAGTGGCTGTCAAAGTTGCAAAAATCTGAGCATAATGTGCTGGATCATGGGAGATCTTTTTGTGAGAATCTCAACTTTGAGTGTCAGTTAGCCCGTGATAACATGGCACAAAGTCAAACTAAAATGAAGCATTGTTATTAGGGATTGTGACAGGGCGCATGGCGACCGTCACCGTAGCGTGGCGCTACTTAAACCTTCGGACTGAAACTTTAACTTTCTAAGACTCCTCTTGCGATATGCTAGTGCATGTGACACGTGTTTGTTTTATCTTTTGTTGTGTTTGTTTAGATTTACCTGTTACTCCATCCATTGCCATTACCTTGCAATAGTCACGCAGTTTCTAGTGCGCACATTTTAACATCCGAAGCTACGGTGATATACATGTTAATTCTAAATACACTACTCCGTCATTCTGTTTTAAAACCATATATTTCATTAACATTCCTTAGTTACAATAACCACACAACAATCCGTTCTTGGTTAATCTAACATCTGTTTATTTAACTTAAAGGTAATTACAAGGGGTGATCCGAGTATCCGGCTGAAACGAGTATCTACGGATAAAGCACTTTTGCCGAGTACAAGTATTATCCGAGTAATATGAGTCAATATCCGTGCTCGGATTGAATACAACTCCTCAACTGGCCGCGCTGCGTTTTGTGATAGTCACAGCGCCCCCCCCCCGCCTACAAACCCGCTCGGATCAATCACACACACACAGAACATGGAGAAATGCGCTCCCTCTCTCTCTCTCTCTCTCTGTCTGTCTCTCTCTCTCTCTTTCTCTCGCGCGCGCGCTCCCACTCCGTCAGGCAGTCATTTCGGTCTGCGGATCTGTTCTGTTACCGTTTAGGGTTTCTTCAGCTTCAGGTTTGTTTTTAGCTTCGGTTTCTAGTACTTACAGACTTAGTAACCAGTAGATTTCTGGGCTCGTGGGGTTTCCGACGTGTTTCTTGGTTTAAATGTGACTCCCGATGTGTCTCTGCCATCGGAGATTTTTTTTTTTTTACTGTCAGCTGCCCCCCGCCCCCTCTCTCTCTGTGTCTCTCTCTTACTCATACACACACACACACACACACACACACATATACCTGGTGTGGAAATAAAAAAAATTAAAAAAGAACCAAAAATAAATAAATCACACTGATCATAAAAAAATAAAAAAGTTAAAAAAGAAAGTTATATTGAGTATGAAAACTCTTGTTCATTACATTTTACTTCATAATTGAACCGCATGTGTTGTATTCACTGTTGCAAAACGTTCTGTAGTTTGTTTGTTACCATGACAACACCACTGATCTGAAGCTCAATGCTGATGCTGTCATGTAAATAGTTTTCAAATCAGCAATAAATATAACAATTTTTGATCAACTCATCAATTGCATGCTTAAATATCATACTGGTTAAAGCCCCGCACATTTCAAGAGAACCCGACCCACTTCCGGGTTAAATATGACCACTTCCGGTTTAGGCCCCGCCCAGTCCGAGTACGGATCCGGATAATTCATGTGGTAAAAAGATACAGATACAGATAATGCTGTACTCGCTCATCCCTAGTAATTACAGTCATTAACTAGCGTTATGTGTCTTCTTACCGGCGTCTTCGGATGCGAGTGTTAAAAGGGTGTTTGTTGTTTACACCAGGGTTTTTAAAGGCGGGCGGACTTCCGGGGTTGGCGGAAGTGAGCCAGAATTAATTAATATAATATGAATGTTGTAAACCTTTGTAAATCTGTAGTGAGGTTAAGAGGGTTTTGTGCCATTTATATTTCTGTATGTTCAATTACGTAGACTAATGTCTTGGCTGTTTTTAAAAGCCTTTTGGATGATTCCTGCCGGAGCCCCCCTGCAGAATGTGAGTAAATGGTGTGATCCATTTCAGGGGTAACGCTATTTAAGGGGGAGGTTTCAGTTGCTCGAGAGACCTGCATGATATCAGACGTAAGTCTGTAAGGTACCTGTGACATTGTAGGATAATAGTCAACTTATGTACAGCTGTATTTTTGTATTCAGTTTGTTATTTTATCTTTTGACTCTTAAGTCTATTTCTTTTCTGTTTGGAAAGTTTTTGATTTCCATTAGTCTTTTTGATATTTTTGTATTTTGTATTCTGCTTTGTGGCCTTCTTTTGGGATTAATAAACCATCCCATCGTCAATCAAAACACATTTCTGACTCCTCATTCCGGTTGCTCACCTTGCTGCAACCAACTGGCAACATCTACCCACAACATTTGGTGGCAGTGGTGGGATCTCCAGTGCCCTGGCAGTATCGAGTGAGACCGGATGGAAGAGCCGGATGGAGCGGCAGCAACCAGTGAAGGTTCGGTTTCGGGTGCCCGGCCAAAGTCGACAATGGCATCCCGCTTGCCCTCCCCTGGCGAGGATGAGAGGACTGATCGACTGGAGAAGGTGGTGCGAACAATGGTGGAGTCACAGCGGCGTCAGCAGGAGCAGATGGAAGCGGAGACACTTCGTCAGGAGCGGAGATGGAAAGGAGTGGAGCACCAGTTTAAGCAACTACAGCAGCTGGTGAGAGACGAGTCGACAGCAACGCCGGCTATGGGCTTACCGCAGAGGGACTCGCTCGACTACCTCCCTTCAGCAGCATCCGATCCACTGCACAACCTGCCCTTTTTGGATGTGCCTACTCCTCAGCCACAGCCGGGACAACACTCAGCTCCCGGCCTGCAGAACTCACTCAATTCCACGACTCTAGGCGGGTCTGTTCCTCAACATCTCCAGCAGGGTTGGAAACCCCCTAGGATGTCCCCCTATGAAGAGGATGAAGATATTGAGAACTATTTAACCACTTTTGAAAGACTCGCAGCAGCAAGTTAGTGTCCCCCTGAGACGTGGGCACTGTACCTTGTGCCGTTGTTACGAGGTAAAGCCAGAACTGCCTACGTAGCCATGAGTTTTACAGACAGTCAAGATTACCTGAAAGTGAAGCGAGCCATTCTTGACAAGTTCAACATCAGTACAGAGACCTACCACAGAGACCATCATGGAGGGAGAGAATGCAAAAGAATTACAAGCCCGGTTGAAGGACTTGATGGGGAAGTGGCTAGATCCAGAGTTGCTGACCAAGGAGGAGGTGTGTGACCAAATCGTGTTGGAACAGTTCCTGGGCATGCTGCACCTCGAGCTTCAGGTGTGGGTGAAAGAGCGCACCCCTGCCACGTTGGCGCAAGCTGCGAATCTGGTGGAGACCTTCATGGCCGCCAGGCAAACCGGCAGAGGCTATCGTCTTGGCTTTCAACAGCAGGACGTGAGAAAGACTGACTCAGCAACCCAGCGAGAGCCGGAGAAGACCTTCACTGGTAACTCTGTGGGTGGTAGTGGTCGTGTGTTCAAGCCCTCCTATGTCCCCAGCCCCAGAAAACCCAGTGTTCGCCCTTCCTCAGAATTAGTACCTAGGGTAATAATATGTCATGGTTGTGGCCAGCCAGGTCACATTAGGCCTAATCGCCCGGTGAAGCGAATGTCAAATGCTAGAATATGTTATATTCCTGGCCATTGTAAGCATCTATCTGTAACTTCTGATGTTACTGTACCGGTAAAGATACAAGGAAAGACAGTACAGGCTTTAGTAGACTCAGGCAGTAGTCTGTCTTTTGTTCGTAAGTCTTGTTTGAAGTCTTATCAGCCAGTGGGGAAAATGATAGTCCGCTGTATACATGGTGATGAGTCTGAACACCAGACCAGGGAGGTTCTAGTGGAGATCAAGGGCCAGAAGTACTTGTTAACTGTAGGGATTGTAGATAAATGCCAATATCCTGTTATTTTAGGCCAAGATGTCCCCATACTTGCAGAGCTTTTACAGAGTGTTAACGTAGTTGACTCTTTTGTAACTACTAGAGCACAGGCTAGAAATGCTACAGACGCTAAAGTTTGGTCCGAGTTGCCATTTGAGAGTTGCCCTGGTGGCAAACCTAGAAAAACTAGAGCAGAAAAGCGAAGAGCTAAAGTGACGGGTACTGTGATGCAGGAAGATCTATCCTCCACACATTTGGAGGACACTGAAATTCTTTGTGTTGACTTCCTAAAACTTCAGCAGACAGACCCCACTCTTGGCACTTGCTTTTCCTCTGCCAAGACTCCTGATGAGGCTAGTGAAGTCCTGAGGGAGGGAGACACGTGTTTTGTTGTCAACAATGACAAGTTGTACAGAGTGAGCACAGACACTGAGCAGTTAGTTGTTCCTGAGGTTCTCAGAGCTAAAGTGTTGCACTTGGGTCATAGTATTCCATGGTCAGGTCACCTAGGAAGGGAGAAGACAGAGCAGAGAATCCTGCGAAGATTCTATTGGCCAGGTTTCAGCAAAGACATAGCAGAGTACTGTAGGTCTTGCCCAGAGTGTCAATTATCTGCTCGCTCCAAGAGAGGCTTGAAAGCTCCCCTCATTAGTCTCCCCATTATGGATACACCTTTTAGTCGCATCGCGATGGATGTAGTTGGGCCCTTAGAGAGGAGCAGGACCGGGCACCGCTACATTTTAGTAATTTGTGATAATGCAACCCGTTACCTAGAGGTTTTCCCCCTCTGAAACACTAAGGCTAGACAGGTAGCTAATAGCTTGCTACAGCTTTTTTCTCGTGTAGGGGTCCCTAAAGACGTTTTAATTGATCAGGGAACTAACTTCATCGGTAAAACGATGAAGCAGGTGTACTCCTTGTTAGGGATTCGGGGCATTAAAACCACACCCTACCACCCGCAGACCGACGGCATGGTTGAAAGATTCAATCAGACCCTGAAGTCGATGCTGCGGAAGTTCGTGTCAGAGTCAGGTGCTGACTGGGACCAGTGGCTCCCTTACCTGATGTTTGCATACCGAGAAGTCCCGCAGGCATCGACCGGGTTCTCTCCTTTTGAACTCTTGTTTGGACGAGAAGTGAGAGGCCCACTTGACATCCTTCGCGACAGTTGGGAGGGGGACGCTCCTCAACAACCGACTAATATTGTAAGTTATGTCCTGAAGATGCGGGAGAAGCTGGACCAGTTGAGCTCCAAGGCTCGCCAACACCTGACCCAGTCACAGGAGAGACAAAAGACATGGTATGATCGGACAGCACGCAGGCGTACCTTTGTGTCCGGACAGGACGTGCTGCTGTTGTTGCCGTCATCTGAGAGCAGTCTGCTGGCGAAGTGGCAAGGCCCCTTTAAGGCTCTTCGCAAGGTCGGAGAGGTCACCTATGAGATTGCAACGCCATGTCGACGCCGCTCCAAGCAGATCTTCCACGTGAACCTCCTAAAACAATGGCATGAAAGACATTCTTCTATCAAAGACCAGATGTGGGCACAGATTGTGGAGGAGGAAGAGGAACCGTCGGAGCAGTACTTTCCTACTTTGGGCGGCAAGTCAACCTACCCCTCTGTTGACCACTTGACTTTTGAACAGCAGAAGGATCTGCTGTGTACCATCCCAAGAGGCCTGTTTAGAGATCAGCCAGGGCGTACGGACATCATCACCCACGACATTCGGCTGACTTTTCCAGGTCCTGTCCGGCAGACCTCCACCAGAGTTCCGGCGCGACTGATCCCCGCACTGAAACAAGAGGTGGCGGCGATGCTGGAGATGGGGGTGATTGTGAGTTCGCGCAGCGAGTGGTGCAGTCCAGTGGTCCTGGTGCCGAAAAAGGACGGTGGGCTCCGCTTCTGTGTTGACTTCTCAAAGCTGAATTCCATATCGGCTTTTGATCCTTATCCTATGCCACGAGTGGATGAACTGGTGGAGCGCCTAAGTAAAGCAAAGTTCCTCAACACCTTGGATTTGTGTAAGGGGTACTGGCAGGTAGCGCTTTTGCCCCAAGCCCAGGAGCTGACTGCCTTCAAAGCACCCTCCGGTTTGTACTAGTTCAGGGTTATGCCCTTTGGTCTGCATGGCGCAGCCGCAACTTTCCAGCGTCTCATGGACGAAGTATTGAGAGGCGCTGAGGACTACGCTGCGGCATATATTGATGACGTCATCTACAGTTCAACGTGGGACGAACATCTTCGTCACCTGAGAGATATCTTCCGGAGGATTTATCGTGCCGGGTTGGTGGTGAATTCTAGCAAATGCCAGCTGGCCCGGTCTGAAGTGTTTTACCTGGGATATGTCCTAGGAGGTGGCACTATTTGTCCTCAGGTCGGCAAAGTGGAGGCTATCTGCTGTTCCCAGCCTCCCTTAACCAAGAAGGGGGTGAGATCATTCCTGGGGTTGGTCGGCTGGTATCGACGCTTTATCCCTGACTTTTCCAGCCGTGCAGTTCCCCTGTCTAACCTCACCCGCAAGAATAGTCCCAACAAGGTGGTTTGGACTGCAGCATGTGAGGAAGCTTTTCAGGACCTCAAGGAGAGCTTGTGTCATGATCCTGTGTTGCAGAGTCCTGAATTCGCCTTGCCTTTCGTTGTGCAAACTGACGCTTCCGCCATTGGCCTGGGGGCAGTGTTGTTGCAGGGAGAAGGGGAGGACAGAAAGCCCATACAGTTTGTGAGTCGCAAACTGTTTCCCCGCGAGACGCGGTACTCCACCATTGAGAAGGAGTGCCTTGCCATCAAGTGGGCTTTGGACACTCTGAAGTATTACCTTATCGGCAAAGAGTTTGTCTTGGAGACAGACCGCAGGCCGTTGCAGTGGCTACATCGGATGCGTGATACCAATTCCAGAATCACGCGCTGGCACCTCTCCTTACAGCCGTATCGGTTTACGGTGAGGTACAGGGCTGGCAAGGACAATGTTGTTGCTGACTTTCTCTCGCGTCCTGTGATGGACCGGGACGCTCTCTCTTAAGGAGGGGGGTGTGTGACAGGGCGCATGGCGGCCGTCACCGTAGCATGGCGCTACTTAAACCTTCGGACTGAAACTTTGACTTTCTAAGAGCCCTCTTGCGATATGCTAGTGTATGTGACACGTGTTTGTTTTATCTTTTGTTGTGTTTGTTTAGATTTACCTGTTACTCCATCCATTGCCATTACCTTGCAATAGTCACGTAGTTTCTAGTGCGCACATTTTAACATCCGAAGCTACGGTGATATACATGTTAATTCTAAATACACTACTCCGTCATTCTGTTTTAAAACCATATATTTCATTAACATTCCTTAGTTACAATAACCACACAACAATCCGTTCTTGGTTAATCTAACATCTATTTATTTAACTTAAAGGTAATTACAGTCATTAACTAGCGTTCCGGGGTTGGCGGAAGTGAGCCAGAATTAATTAATATAATATGAATGTTGTAAACCTTTGTAAAACTGTAGTGAGGTTAAGAGGGTTTTGTGCCATTTATATTTCTGTATGTTCAATTACGTAGACTAATGTCTTGGCTGCTTTTAAAAGCCTTTTGGATGATTCCCGCCGGAGCCCCCCTGCAGAATGTGAGTAAATGGTGTGATCCATTTCAGGGGTAACGCTATTTAAGGGGGAGGTTTCAGTTGCTCGAGAGACCTGCATGATATCAGACGTAAGTCTGTAAGGTACCTGTGACATTGTAGGATAATAGTCAACTTATGTACAGCTGTATTTTTGTATTCAGTTTGTTATTTTATCTTTTTGACTCTTAAGTCTATTTCTTTTCTGTTTGGAAAGTTTTTGATTTCCATTAGTCTTTTTGATATTTTTGTATTCTGCTTTGTGGCCTTCTTTTGGGATTAATAAACCATCCCATCGTCAATCAAAACACATTTCTGACTCCTCATTCCGGTTACTCACCTTGCTGCAACCAACTGGCAACATCTACCCACAACAGGGATGATCTGAGTACTCGGCTGAAACGAGTATCCGGTACGGATAAAGCACTTTTGCCGAGTACAAGTATTATACAAGTAATACGAGTCAATATTTATGCTCAGATTGAATACAACTCCTCAACTGGCCGCGCTGCGTTCTGTGATAGTCACAGCGCCCCCCCGCCTACAAACGCGCTCGGCTCAATCATACACAGAACACGGAGAACTGCGCTCCCTCGGCCTCTCCCTCTCTCTCGCCCGCTTCGTCAGTCAATCAGGTCCGCGGGTCTGTTCCGCTAACGTTTAGGGTTTCTTCAGCTTCAGGTTTGTTTTTAACTTCGGTGTGTAGTACTTACGTACTTAGTAACCAGTAGATTTCTGGTAAACGTGGGTTTCAGACATGCTGCTTGGTTTAAATGTGACTCCCGTTGCGTCTCTGCCATCGGCGTTTCTCTCTCTTTCTCTCTCTCTCTCTTACTCACACACACACACACACACCTGGTGTGGAAATAAAAAAAATAAAAAAGAACCAAAAACTAAAAAAAATCACACTGATCATAAAAAAATTAAAAGTTAAAAAAGAAAGTTATACTGAGTATGAAAGCTCTTGTTCATTACATTTTACTTCATAACTGCAACCGCATGTGTTGTATTCATTGTGGCAAAACGTTCTGTATATACAGTACTTTGTTTGTTACCATGACAACGCCATTGATCTGAAGCTCAATGCTGTCATGTAAATAGTTTTCTAATCAGCAATAAATATAACAATTTCTGATCAACCCATATCAATTGCATGCTTAAAATAACATACCGGTTAAAGCCCCACCCATTTCAAGACAACCCAACCCACTTCCGGGTTAAATCTGACCACTTCCGGGTTAGGCCCCGCCCAGTCCGAGTACGGATACAGATAATTCATGTGGTAAACAGATACAGATACACCTAATGCTGTACTCGCTCATCCCTAATTGTTACGACAAAAAGTATTTTTGTCATGTGTTTCAACCAGGTGAAAACGTTTTGGTACTTCTTCCGTTACCTGGATACAGTTTGCAGTCTCGGTTTTCGGGTCCATACACGGTGGAGAGGAAAATAAGTGAAACAGACTAGGTTGTGCAAACTCCAGACCAGACGAGAAAATCGAGATTATGCCATACTACTACTAACATGCTGAAACATTACTTTTCCAGAGTAAGTGATTTCCCACCGTCTCCTGCTGCGCCCGTGATATCCATGGCTGCTCCTCAGTACAATCTTGCTGATGGTGGTTTAGCAGAGAAAAGTGTTTTGATGCCGGCCACTCGTTTGAGAAATTCAGAAATACTGGTTAACTTAGAAGTTTTTTTGTCCCATCTGTCTGACTTTGCCCGTGCGGATCTTACAGATTTGATTGAGGACAACTTTCATTTCATTTCATATATTTAATATACAGGAAAGTTAGAAAAAGTAACATTGCAATACAAAAAAAGGGCTGACTCAGTTTAAAACTGGTTTTCAGCAGGTTCCTGTTCTGCAGAAACATAAAACATGGTTACAGCACATCAGGACAAACATTAATACAAGACATAGATATAGAAAAATAGATTTCGACAAATGAAATCCACAATACAGTTACATAAGGACAAAGACATTTATACAAAACATCAGCTGGGCTGAACAAATACGGTCAGTGCAAACAAGGCTTGGACAATACATAAACAAAATTTAGTTAAATTTTAAACTTAGTGCTTTTCTCTGACCATCCTAGTCAGACGTCTGTCCTGTACCATGACATTGATGTGGTGGGCCACAGACCTATTAAGCAACATACATATAGAGTAAACCCATCAAAAAGGGCTATGATGCAGCAGGAGGTGACTTATCTAGTTAAGCGTGGATTAGCTGTTCCCAGTACTAGTGCGTGGAGCTCACCCTGTGCTTTGGTTCCAAAACCCGACAACACCCCTCGTTTTTGGTAACGATTACCGCAAAGTAAACCCAATTCTTTTCCGCTCCCCAGGATGGAGGATTGCATAGATTGTGTAGGCTACGCCAAATACGTGACGAAGCTAGACTTGTTAAAGGGTTACTGTCAAGTTCCTCAGAGATATCATCTTTTGTCACACCCAACACTTTCCTCCAGTATACAGTTATGCCATTTGGATTGCATAATGCACCTGCTACTTTCCAACGTTTAATGCGTATCGTGTTATCTGGCGTCAAAAATTGCGAAGCTTATTTGGATAAGTTGCTTACTCCTCCACCTGGTCCGACCATCTCCACACCTTGTCCCTCAATTTCCGCCGTCTTCGTGAGGCCTCCCTCACCCTTACCTCGGCAGAGCCACTGTTACCTATTTGGGTAAACGGGTAGGTCAGGGCCAAGTGCGTCCTTTGGCTGAGAAAGTGCAGGCGATTATTGATTTTCCGGTCCCACAGTCCAAGAAAGCATTGTGTCGTTTAATTGGAATGTGTGGGTATTACTGTGTTTTTTGTCGACATTTTTCTGATGTGGTGGCTCCTCTCACAGGACTCGTACTTCCTTAAAAGCTTTTGTTTGTTGGTCCCCTGCTTGCCATGCTGCCTTCGAGTCTGCCAAGGCATTACTATGTAATGCACCTGTTCTTGACGTGCCCTGATTTACACAACCCTTTAAAATAGAAGTGGATGCCAGCGCATACGGTGCAGGTGCTGTGCTCTTGTAGGAGGACGATCAGGCTATTGATCACTCTATTTGTTAGTTCTCAAAAACGTTTAATGAGCATCATCTTAATTACAGCACTATCAAGAAGGAAGCTTTTGCCTCCCTGTTCGTCTTGCAGTATTTCAAGGTTTATCTCGGGTCTAGCTCGCAGCCTGTCCAAGTGTTTACTGATCACAACCCATTAGTATTCCTCGCTCATATGCAAAACTCTAACAAATGGCTTATGCGCTGGTCTCTCCTTCTGCAAGATTTAACTCGCAGATTCACCACAAGCAGGGTACCGAGAATGTAATGGCAGACACTTTATCTAGGTGTTCCTCAGACATCTAGCAATTGAACCATTAAGGGTTGATTTACTTCTTGGTTGTGGGGGGTGTAACGATTGTTGTCATATTTCTTTCTGTGTTTTGCTGTGTGTGCATGTGTCTTGTTTTATTTTGTTTTCACATGCAAATAGCGCTGTGCCATAGCGTGGAGATAATTGAAAGAAGCAGACCTGCCTAACCCATGATTGGCTGCAGCTGGGGATCTACCAGATGTTTAAAGAGACAAGATAGCGGCCGTCAGTGGCAGTAGACATTTCTCCTCCTCCTTTCCTCCAACTGTCACACTTTGTTTTTGTTCAGTTGTTGTTAGATTAGATTATTTTCGTTTCAATAGTAAGGGTAGACCGCCAGGTGAGTTATTTTAGTTTTTCTCCTGTTTCATTAGTTAGGAAGGTAAGTCATTGTCATTCTTTTGGCCATCTTCATTCATTAGGTTAATATCTTACTTTCTAGACAGGGTTGTTTTGTTTGTTGTTTTAGTGGTAGGCCACCCTGAAGCCTTCTTTAAGTTACATATATGTTTAATTATGAGTTCTCATTAATGTCAAATACTTTTGTCTCATTAAAAACAAGTAGCTTTGTGGCTACTTGGGAGACGGGGAAGATGGGGCCTTTTTTTGTTCATGTTGCGTCCCTTGATTGGGGGGAAACAGTATTTATTAAAAAAGTGTGAATTAACTGAAAACATGTCTTTTATTTTAGTTTCTTCAAAGTAGCCGACCTTTGCTCTGATTACTGCTTTGCACACTCTTGGCATTCTCTTGATGAGCTTCAAGAGGTCGTCACCTGAAATGGTTTCCCAACAGTCTTGAAAGAGTTCCCAGAGATGCTCAGCACTTGTTGGGCCTTTTGCCTTCACTCTGCGGTTTAGCTTTCCCCAAACCAGCACTCCGTCACTCTCCTTCTTGGTCAAATACACAGCCTGGAGTAGTGTTTGGGGTCATTGTCCTGTGTCCTCTCTCTCGCTTACTCGGGGTTGACCAAGATGGCGCTACTCTGCTGGCGACAAGGAGGTGAGCTCTTGCTGCAATTCGTTTATTTGTTTGTCATGGCGTCTGCTATGTCTATGTTTTTTATCTGGTATCGGCGAACTCAGTGTGCAAATTTGCTGGATATAACTTATGTTGTGAACTGTAAACGGAGCGTGAGTGAAGTAAATCGGAGGAGAGTGGGACTGCTAGCACCGCTAGCTCTAGCATGGCTAATTATGTTTGGCCATGTTATTCGGAGCTCTGCTGACGGGTCTATCAGCAACAGCGGCCTTCTAATGTACAGTCGGTTCGAGCTGCTTGGACTGCGGGACAGCGGAGTGCTACCGTCGCCTGACCTGCTCCACGATGTGCCTGGGGAGTTACAACATCGTGATCCGGGCCTCCGTCGAGGCAGGAAGGTTAGGAAGCAGGGTAGGAGAGGCGGCCTCAGACAGCGCATCCGAGGAGCCACCAAGCTACCGCTACCACCCGTGCTTCTCTGCAACCCACGATCTTTAAAGAACAAACTGGATGACCTACGTCAACAGGTTGGAGCCTGCTACGAATATCGTGAGTCTGGTATATGGCTTTCACGGAAACCTGGTTTAGCGAAGATGTGCCGGACAACTTTATTCAAATTGAGGGTTTCTCACACCTACGGTTAGACAGAGATGCAAACTCGGGCAAGACACGGGGGGGAGGAGTGTGTATTTATATCAAGGACAGTTGGTGCCGTAACTTTACAGTGAGAGACAAAATATGCACCCCGATCTGGAGCTGCTGTGTGTTACCCTGCGGCCACATTACCTGCCAAGGGAATTCACAAACATATTTGTGTGTGTTGTCTATATTCCGCCAAGTGGGACCGCCAGCAGAGCAGCTCAGGCAATCACAGACTGTGTCCATCGACATCTACAGAACAAACCTTACGCTCCCATCCTAATACTTGGCGATTTTAACCACTGCTGTTTGAATAACACTTTACCTGGTTTTCATCAATATGTTAAGTGTAACACCAGAAATTACAACATCCTCGATAAATGCTATGGCAATATCAAGGACGCCTAAACAGCCAGAGCTCCCCTGAAGAACTCTGACCAGAATGTTATCCAGCTCCTCCCCACATATCGCTCAGTTTTTAAGTCCAGCAATCCATAAATTCAGTCCATGAAGGTATGGTCCAGTGACAAAATGGAGGAGCTGAAGGGATGCTTCCTCTGCACAAACTGGGATATCTTTTTCAAGGATGCAGACATTGACAGTGCTACTGAATCAATCACTGCCTACATATCTTTTTGTATTGATTCTGTTATACCCCAGAAAACTGTTAAAAGATATCCTAACAATAAACCTATATTACAAAAGGTAGTAGGGATTGTATTAAGAGGAAGAAAACAGCTTTCAAATCTGGAAATAAGGCGGAAGTCCGAGCTGCACAAAAGGAACTCAATCAGCAAATGAGAGCGGCACGGCAGCAGCATAGGGAGCGGGCAGAACAAGAACTGTTAGAATCCAATACAAAGTCACTGTGGGACTCTATCAGACATATGACAACATGGACACTAAAAGGAAGCCCCTGTTTGCCCACAATGAAATTGCAAAAGCAAACGAGCTAAATAATTTCTATACACGTTTTAACACTGATAATGCAAGGGAATGTGCTGCAGTGTTAGAGAATGTAATCTGTGATGTGAACTTGGACGGAATCATAATTGAACCTCACACTGTTACTAAGGTGTTTAAAACAATACAAACAACCAAAGCTACAGGCCCTGATAACCTGTGCTTTTCTTTTAAAAACTTTTGCAGAAGAACTGTCACCAGCCTGGCATAAACTATTCCAACTCTCTATAGATACGTCTACAATACCAAATCTGTGGAAAAAAATCTATTATTCCAGTACCCAAAAAGGTCTGTCCCCAGGAGAATAATGATTATCGACGGTGGCCATTACCTCTAATGTTTTAAATCAATGGAAAGGCTTCTGATAGAGAAACTCCATACTGATGTGGATCACATGTTAGATAGATACCAATTTGCGTACACAAAAAATTGTAGTACAAGTGATGCCATATTAACAATAATGCACCTTACTCTGAAACACCTTGAAAGTCCTGTTGCATATGCCAGATTGCTTTTTGTTGATTTTAGTTCTGCCTTTAACTCAATTCAACCAGACATCATGCTGAGGAAACTAGTTCAGTTAAATGTAAATCCTTTTTTAATTAGGTGGTATCACTCTTTCTTGTCGAACAGGCCACAGCAGGTGAAGTTTAACTCTGTCCTGTCTGATTTAACAGTGTGCAGCACTGGCGCCCCAAGGGGGTGTCTGTTCTCCCCTCTTGTTTACAATGTACACAAATGACTACATTAGCTCTGAGCAAACCAACATATAGTAAAAAAATTTCGATGACACTGTCCTCCTCAGTTTGCTTACTAGAGAAAGCAATACAAGTGTCCATCAGGTTGCTGTGGACAAGTTTGTCAACTGGTGTGAGTCACACCAACTTCATATTAATACAAGTAAAACTTTGGAAATGCTGGTAGATCCTAGATCAGCTGGAGACCAGGCCCTGTATCAATCCATGGTCATTACATCAAGCAGGTGTCCTCTTTTAAATATCTAGGAGTGTATATTGACAAGGACCTGAGTTGGTGCACACATGTGACAAATGTCTGTGCCAGAACTCATCAGCGTCTCCACTTCTTGCGCAGACTGAGAGTGTTTGGGGTCTGTAAAAATATCATGTTAATCTTCTATAGAGCAACAATAGAGTCAATTCTTCGGAATGGTATTACCAGCTGGTTTGGGAATTTGACGGTAAATCTAAAACCCAGATTTTAATCTGGTTAAAACGGCAGGTAAATTATGGGAACACCTGTACCTCTCAACCCGCAGGAGCTTTTTGAACAGGCAACAATCAGGCAGGCTAAAACCATTCTGTCTGATAACTCTCATGTTTTGTTTTCACAGTTTGAGCTGTTGAACTCAGGAAAGAGGTACAGGGTTCCTTTGTGTAATATAACAGGTATAAGCACTCATTTGTCCTGTCGCAGTAAAGCTCATTAATGAGCAGAGATGAAAGTATGACTATGAATATTTTTAAGGTATATCTGTGACTGTGATGAATGAATGAAATTGGTTTTGTCTTTGAAATATGGCTTATCTTATTTAGTATAGGAAATCGTAAATCTGCTATTTGCACAGGCCCTCGAGTAGCCCATATGTTGATTGTATATTGTTTTTATGTTTTTTTTAACCCTGTGCTTTTCGTTGTGTCTGTAACTCTTGCAGCTAAGTTGCTCAGTGTCCAATGCAAATTTCTCCTTAGGGAGACCAATAAAAGTACTTTGACTTTGAAAATAAATGATGGTCCAACTAAACGCAAACCGGTGGGATGGCATGCCGCTGCTGGATGCTGGTAGCCATGCTGGTTCAGTATGCCTAATTTGGAATAAATCCCAACAGTGTCACCAGCAAAGCACCCCACACCATCACACCTCCTCCTCCATGCCTTACGGTGGGAACCAGGCATGTACAATCCATCCAGTCACCTTTTCTCCGTCGCACAAAGACACGGCGGTTGAGCCAAAGATCTCAAATTGGACTCATCAGACCAAAGCACAGATTTCCACTTGTCTAATGTCCATCCTTGTGTTTCTTGGCCCAAACAAATCTCTTCTGCTTGTTTCCTTGAAATTCCACTAATTAACCCAGACAAGGCACACCTGTGAAGTGAAAATCATTTCAGGTGACTACCTTATAAGGCTCATTGAGAGAACATCAAGGGTTTGCAGCACTATCAAAAAGCAAAAGGTGGATACTTTGAAGAAACTTGATCATAAGACATGTTTTCAGTTATTTCACACTTTTTTGTTAAGTACATAATTCCACATGTGTTCATTCATAGTTTGATGCCTTCAGTGATAATCTACAATGTAAATAGTAATGAAATGACTATTTACGCATTGAATGAGAAGGTGTGTCCAAACCTTTGGCCTGTACTGTACATATAATAATATTATGTAAAATGTACAAGTATTTATTTAAAGCTAAATAATTCTTTTCAACAAAGACGACATTTACATTTCCTCACTTTACGGGAAAAAAAAACATTACCAAAAAAATTAAAGCGTAACACAAAACTCAAGCATATGGCTTATTACTCTTCTTTAGTGGGAGTAGCTTTTCATTTGCTTTTAACATGTTCACTGCATCAGCAATCTCCTCATCTCCTCAATTGCAGAAGCACACTGCAGCAAATTCCCTAATTTCATAGAATGGGTGTACATTTTTTAAACCTCTTTGTAGGGGTCTGGCACAGCAATGTGAAGCGTGGCAATTGGCACATTGACCACCCCTGTATTAGGATTAGTAGGATTTTGTTGTCTTATTACTGTACACACACACACACACACACACATACACTACAAATCTAGTGGCTTGTCGGCTACACACTGAAA